>NC_092694.1:10554117-10707482 GCF_964275005.1 Diadema setosum
CTGGCAGCCAAAATTGGTGTGACTACATTATGAAGTAATGGCAACCCAATACTTGACTACCCAACAATTTTCGCAGCTTATAAAAATTGACATTGAACTCCATATCAACCTCACATTCCACAGTATCAACATAGTTACAGCAAACTCATGCCAAAAAAAAAAAGTAAGAACTGTGATTTACCCCGCCCTCCACAGGCTTATGCATCAAGAGATTAAAATTATGAATTCTGAGTTAAATAATATCAACTGTAAAAAAAAAGAGAAAAAAAATGAATGTGATCAAGTGCATCTTGCATAAAAATGTTTTCAAATCATCTTATCTCTTTGTGAGAGGGAATATCTATCATTGTCCATAACGACATTGTTTTGTTTCAAAACAGTAAAGAAAAATTGATACATTATGACAATGCTACAGTAACAGCAAAACAATTTATCCATCATCATGAAGACAATTTACAAATGTTTGATTTTAATTTGCTTTCTAACAATGCCAAACAGATCTGTAGCTATGTAAACAATTAACAATCTTTAAAAAAAAATAAATAAAACAGCTGCAGGGGGTAATCAATGAAAAACAAATTTAACTGTTGAATAGGATGCAAGATATGGGAGTTTTATCCACAATCTGACAATAGATTTCACACACTCATTAAAAAAAAAAAAATCTTGGCCAAATGCAAACTCTCCTGAATAACCATAGCATTACATATTACAGTCAAACCTGTCTATAGCGGCCACCCAAGGGAGACGAAAAAGTGGCCATTGTAGACAAGTGGCCGCTATAGACAGGGTCGTTAACGAAGCTTTTTCTCTTGGGGAGATTGTATTCGGTGGTTGCATACGGCAGGTGGTCACTATACACAGGGTTGACTGCATTACAAATATCTCCCTCCTACTACCCAACCCCCCCCCCCCCTCCCCCACCAGGTGGGCCAATGACAGCCTGAATGACATGGAACACTCACCCCGATGTCGATGTCGAAGAACTCAATGCAGACCACAGGCGGGTCCTCCCGAATGTTGTCCCGATTCCCATACATGACGAACTGTTCAAAGAGTAAGAGTTCGTCCCACGTCGGGCTCAACGTCTCATTGATGACCTGGAGGTGAAAGTGATGTGAATAAAATTGAAGATGATAGCAAGGGTAATAAACACAATAATATGGGAAGATTAAAAACAGAATAATAATAACAATAATCATCATCATCATCACAATCATCTTCACCGTTATCATCACAACAATAATGATAATAACAATAATCATCATCATCATCATGAAAATGACTACATGGTTGTAAAAGTTTGCAGATTACAGATAACAAACATATTAAGAAACAACTGAATGCATGACACAATGCAGTACAGCAAACCTGTAGAGAAAATTGCAAGCTTGGCCTAGATGCAAATCTTATGACAGACCTATGGCCATGAGGTTCTCAATGTACCACTGGGAACGATTTATCAATCAGTTTGTGCATAGTTGTGTGTTTGAGGCAAAATATGCAAAAATGGCAAGCTATCGACCGAGTCTGGCATGTCAACGTTTTAATAGTGAGGCAATCAAAAAGATTATTCCATTCATTGAGAACTTGTGAGGACAGTGGAATTTGTCAAGCAACAACATCATCATCTAATCCACCTCATCTAATTTGCATAGAATTTGCATAGATGAGTGTGACCGACATCACGCTCTCAAGAAAACATGACATTTAAGGATTCTCTGGAAACTTGCTCATCTTCTAATCGAAGCGGTTGGTCAATCATCATGGGCAGAAATGGTAGTCCAAGATTGGGTCAATTGGTGCTGACCCCAAGGTTTTTATTTCATGCAATCATTGATATTGGCCGACGCAAATACCAGGAGTAGAGTTCCTCTAAATCTGCGAGGAGGTAAATGAATAATACTGACCCTCATTTGCTTGGGGGGTTCCCCTTTTTTTCATGACTTCAAAAAACTTTCTTTGCTCCATTTGATTTCATGCAATCATATTTATTGGCCAACGAAACATTGGAGTCGAGTTCCTCTCAATCTGCGAGGAGGTAAATGAGTAATACTGACCCTGGTCTGCTTGACCTGGTCACGCAGGACGACCCTCGCAAAGGGGTCCGACAGTCCAGAGGAGTCCGATCCAATAAGACTTCTGGCCTGGTAGATATGACATCGCAGTTGGAAGACCAGTTTCTCTGTGGACGATTGAATAGAATATAGTAACAGTAATAGTACTTCTAATAACCAAGATTCTAATGCTAATAATACAATCATTACTGAATAAATAATGATGATGAGAGTGATAATCTTATTCAATGATATTCAATGATACGATAAAACGATAATGATAATGATAATAATTTCTACAATGACCATAAGAATTATGATGATAATCATGATGATCATAATATCCAAAGCAAAGCCTATTCATGATGTGCATAACAAATTCAGTTGACAAACACACAAGAATACACACATGAAGTATAATGGAGTTGTTTCCAGACGCACACAGACACACTAATACAAACAAGGAGTTTGATCGCAAAATGAGTTGAAACCATTTGTGCTAATTTGATATATCTATCATGAAAGCTGCTTAAAAGCAAGCGAAATAGTTAGAAAACATGGGATGTTTTAAGTCATAGCTGTAAAAATATTCCTTGTAATGTAACAAGAGGTATCACTGGAAAGGTTTTATTTTGCTCGAACTGATCAAGGAGTCTTCTGAAAATGTATAAAAATCGCACTTAACTCATTTTGCGATTAATCTCTTTAATATAAAATAAGTGAGCTGTGTTCACACTGCTCATTATTCCTCACCCCTATAGAAGATGAGCGGGGGAGGGAGCTTGGCGGGCTTTACGCAGGCCTTGAGCTCCGGGTCCATGTGGTAGCCACTGGGCAGTCCCTTCAGCATGTCCTTGCGGTGCTTGTTGAGGCCCAGCCACAGGAACACGTCCAGCTTGGCCTGAATGGTCCAGCCGCTTGACCCCGTACCCTTCTTGCCCGGCAACTGTCCGCAGGCAAATGAATGTGAAACAAAATAATGGTCATTCCAAGTGCCAACAATTTCCTTCAAGGAAATATCAAGTACACATGTTCTGCACAATATAAAATTTTTGTATGTCACTTTGACTTGGAAAGCTCTGAAATTTTGATTACCTTCAAATTCTCACTCATCATTTTCATATGAATGAAATATACTGTAAACCTAAACCTTTTCGGTATGACATTTTCGTGAATTGTCACTGGCATTCAATTCATACAAATTTCACAAGAACTTTCATGTGCATTTTAATTTCATGAATAACGGCCCTCACGATAATCGGGCAATTAAATGCAAATGAAAATTTCCAGTTTTGCAGAACATATAAATAAAATTAAATGTCACCAATTAAGAAATGAAGCCTGACACACAGTTGTTTAAAAGCTGCAGAATGCATGTCATCATAATGAATGAACAAGTCAGTATCTACATTTCTACAGGATTATCAATTTGTTTCACTTGACTGATTTGTCCACACTCAAAAGTTAAGGGGAGCAGTAAGAAGGTTGGAGCAGGAGTGCAGGATACTTGGCAAATTTAATATATTCCCGCTTATACGGGGTTAAACATATACATGCCTAAGGCCCAATGATCTTTTGATTAACACTGGTATGTGGTTGCCATGGTATTCGCCATGGTAACAAGACTCACCTTGAGGAAGATCGTCTGCATCTTGCCACAGAGCTCACCCCTCTCTTCCTCCACCATGGAGTAGATCAGCTTGCGGGCCGAGATGCGCGTGAAGGCGATCCTTTTCCCGTTGCTGATCATCCAGACGAACAGATCGGGCAAACTGTGCTGAGGCTGCCATGACAACAACATCCGCACAATTCGTACAATATTGTGTATTTGAATTTGAATCTGTTACATGTTATCCCAAAATAGTACAGACATGAATACAAGCATGACACAACATGCAGATACAAAATTGATTCTGTTTAATGTATTTGGTCACACACAGTACAAATGATACAAGGAAATGCATGTTTAAGGATATCATAATGATATCATTGCTATCATTTTTAGCCAGTAGCTATGCAGTATAAAGCTGTTCTCCTAAAAAAGACGATGTCAATGAATTCTAAGCCCCCGCCCTCACCTCATCTGCCAGGAATCGGAGGCGATGGAGGAAACCCCTTGCTGCCTTGAGCTTCTCCTTGATGGCTCGCTGGGTCCACTGCCGACCCTTGGCCAGCTCTTTGGTTTTCTTGCCTAGCTCCTCCTATTTGTGGGCGGTGCCAGGAATGGAGGACGTGAAAGACGAGGAGGAGGTTGAAAAGGGGATGGAAGAAGTGGAACAGGAGGAGGAGGAGGTGGAAGAGGAAATGGAGGAGGAAGAGGAGGAAATGGAGGAGGAGGAGGAGGAGAGAGAGGGGGAGGAGGAGAAGGAAAATAAAGAGGTATAAAAGGGGGTGGAAGAAGAGGAACAGAAGTAGGGGAGAGAGGGGAGAGTAGGAGGAAGAGGAGGAGGAGAAGGAGGTGGAAGAGGATATGGAGGAGGAAGAGGAAGAGGAGGAAGAGAGCAGAGGAGGAAGAGGAGGAGGAAGAAGAAGAAGGAGGAGGAGGAGAAGTGGAAGAGGAAAAGGAAGAGGAGGGAGAAAGGAGGAAGGGAGGAGGAAGGGGAGGAGGAGGAGGAGGAGAAGAGGTGGAAAGAATTGGATGAGGAAATATTGAAGAACATGAAAATTAGTGAAGTCTTCTGTTTTCTCTCACTCACAAAATATATGTGCTCACTGTGGGAGTGTCCTTAGCACTCCAGATGACAAAAGACCTTAACTAGGGTGTTGTGTAAATATTTGGATTGACGACTTTTGTTTTTCTCTTCAAAGTCACACAATTGCCTTGCACTTGAAGTTACAAACTATTGTATGCACAAAAAAAAAATCAACCTCAGAAAGTTCTCTTTATGTTACAGTGTGGATCCATTTCAGATTTTGAGATAATCATGTAATAATGATTATCAATGATGAACAACATCATAACAGTTATTTGTAAGTTGATCAAGAATTGTAATTCATCTTCAAGATGGGAATTTAGTCATATTCAAAGCAATGTTGAATTCTATATAATATTTAATATCCATCACAGAAAGGAATGGAACTATAGAATAGAATTATTGATATATTCCTATACTTCACCTCTGTATGAAGAGCTCTGTTCATTTAAAGACAAGACAAAAAAAATCAATATTTTGTAATTGTGGGGTCATATTAACTATCCAACAGAAGATATGTCAGTGTTAAGTTTTAAAAAAAAAGTAATGATAATTTTGGAACAGCAATAACAGCCTAACAAGATGAGCCATAATATGGGCTTAAAAGCAGATCTAAATTGAACACAAAGACTGACACCTTCTACAGTACCAAAGATATATACTGTATGTCTCACAGGTTTCACATCAGCGCACACAAAATACCACACAGGAAAACATAACTTGTACATTCACACACACTAGTAAATAAAATAGATACTGTGATGTCAACAAATATCACTGCAATGTTTTTCTTTTACACCAAATATAAAAACATAACAAAATAAAACACAGTCTAATATACAAACATACATGAATACCATATGTACTCTACCTGCACCTTCATACATACAATCCAAGTTCTATAGCCGTCTACGATTTTTGCAGTACAGGTATGTTTTACCATTATAGAATAATGAATATGAATAGACCTTTGATACTACATTGTACATTGTATATAATGAATATGTTTAATATCATCTCTGAAAATGATAATTGCTATATTTTGCTGCAGGTATCACAAATAATATATACACAAGGAGAAATACTCAGGAAAGCACACACACAGCAGAGGAATACATGTATATCAAAAAAAGGAAAAGAAGGTACATAAAGCATGAAGAGCTCCATTGCTTAATCTGTGAGGGTCAACTGTGACACATTTCTGATCTGTCACAGGTGCAGTGGAATAAAAAAAAAAGCACACAAGAGGTCAAAGGTCAAGAAATGTCCACAAGAGGAGGTGGGAAAAAAACATGCCTGTCTGGTGATGTAGTTGTCATCCAGATCAAAATCCTGACAAACGCAATGAGTGCAAGCATGGGCAAAAGGTGACGAGAGAAGTATGAAATACAATCATGATGGATCAGAAACAAATGAAGAGTTTGTTTGCAAAAACCGATAAGTCCAATTTTGAAGATTTTGAACTACGATCTCTGTCACAAAATAAAAAATAATACCTTTTAAATGATATATTGGTCACTACATATAAAGGTATATTTTTGAAGTTATGGTCAAAAGAAGCAAAAATTTTCTTATTATTTTCTTTATTTTTCTTGACCTTTAATCGCAAATATAACCATTTGGCAAATATGGACTTATCGGTTTTTGCAAACAAACTCTTCAAATGAAGAGTTTGTTTGCAAAATCTGTTAAGTTCATATTTGTCAAATGGAGATATTTGTGATTAAAGGTAAAAAAAAATAAGGAGAATAATAAGAAAATCTTTGCTTCTTTTGACCATAACTTCAAAAATATACCTTTATATGTAGTGACCAATATATCATTTAAAAGGTATTATTTTGTGCTTTATGACAGAGACCATACTTCAAAATCTTCAAAAATGGACTTGTCGGTTTTTGCAAACAAACTCTTCAAATAAATCCCTCCCCAAAGAAATAAATGAACAAATGAATAAATGAGCAGATAAACAAGCAAAGACTTAAAACAGAGACACCAGTCCCCTCAAAAACTGAAAGGCAAATGTGAAACATAAAAAAAAAAGAACTGCATCTTCATTATAACCCGGTCCAAAGAGTCATACAGGAAGAGATATTCAAACCAAACAGCAAGATTAACTACATATTGAAGTAAAAAAAGAAAGAAACAAGAGGCAAAATATTTCAGTTTTCCAAATATACAGAAAAAAAAAGAGGGGTATAACACTATTTCATACAAACTGAATAAAGACAACAGCAAACACTCTTTTTTTCCCAAACACTCAGTGGAGGTTTATCAAAACCATGGACTGGACAATTTTTTTGACCAATATTGTGCTTCTAAAACGACACATATAATTTGATATCATTTTGGAACATTATCTACAGATTCTACGATGGATGTGATGAGCTGCATTTTTTTTTTTTCTCTCAACTTGTGTTCTGTCCGACATTTCAAGACAAGCATTGGAAGGCCACTTTTTTCCAATAAATTGAGTTTGGGTTGTTGTTCTTTCTTTAATTGATGAGACGGAATTGACTTTAAGAGTGGCATTTGTAATTTGATTTATTTTGAGGTTTTACCATGGTTTACATAAGCTTCCTTTGGGAACATAGATGAGTACTACAACACTAAACAGTGCCAAAACACATTGATCCAGATATCAAAACATCAGATTTACTAGTTTCGTGTACTCTGTCCATTATCACAAACTCACCAGTGTACTTAGCATTCATTTGTGTATGCCTTTCATCTATTCATTTTTATATATTTTATAATTATATGATATCAATTTCATATGAGCAGAAGAGATAGGTTGTACACTCCTTTGCACAGGCAATGCTGATAAAATTGGACATGGACTTTTATAAAATTTCTTGTCAATTCTAGATATGACCCTACAGAAGAAAGACAAATGCATGTGAACTTTATGCAGGGATGCTCACATCACTGCATGCTACATACTATTGTGAGTTTGAGTTTACACGGACAGAGTGCATATAATATTGAACTTTCAACCAACTGCATAATCCACATACAAGTGTAGATTGTAAACTTTTTTTTTTCATAGCTTACCAGACAAGACAGCTTCTACATATTTGCACCCATTTATTGCATTTTGTTTACGCAGTTGTTGTTGTTTTTTGGGGGGGAGGGTTGCGGGCAAAGAAAGTGGCAAAACATAAGTGTTAGATGGTAAGGCTTTTATATTCACAGCACACATTTACTGTTACATTACACATGCATATGAAGGAAATATTACTCTGGTAGTAAAATATGTACTACCATTTTTTTTTTCAAACAAAGGGCTCTCATTTTATTACTCTGGCAGTAAAAAATGAACCACCATTTTTTTTTTTTTTTTCAAACAAAGGGCTCTCATATTTGATAGAATGTGTATCTGCAGTTATGAAAATCAAATGTTATTCATCTATATTCAATTCTACTCACTGCTATACACATAACTTTAATATCAATGGACTGTTATTTGACCCTTTGATCATTCTTCGACCAAGCTGCTTTCAAGCCAATACGGTTTATTCAGGATTTTGGACTTGCTTGTTCATCATATTTTTTATGTCAATTTGAATTATCTGCAAACCTTGTATCTTAGGATTGATTTATCTCTGTGAGTATTGTGTTTACAAATTACCATATATATGTACTTTGGTAAAGAATGCACTTTATGTGATGTATCCCAGCTGTTTGCCACACAATGGACCAACCCATGGGAAACACTGTAAATGATTATGAAGAATGGTAAATCCCCACATAACAAGAGAATATGTTGATTCTAATGAAATTACCTCCCTTTCTGATTATGATGTGCCAGAAAGGTAATGAAATGAAAGCATTTGTGCCCCTTACTGAAAACAAAAAAACCAAACTCACTCCAGCTTCCCCTTAAAAAATGGAACAGTCCATTCCTGAAGTTGATGACCCTCAACAAAAATGCAATATGACACCAGTAAACTCACAACAGGCAATAGAAAAACACACACTTGAAATATATGATTGTCTTTTTTTTAACTGCATTCTGAAGGAAAGCTTTCATTTTATAAATATTTATTTATTACCGGTACTTTTGTTGGCATACATGGTTGATTAGCCCTTTCTGTATGTGGGACTTCAAGCAATGTGTACAAATCTACACATATAGGGTTTTCTGCGTTTATCAGCACCCACAGCACAAGGGTTAGGTTGAATGAGAGTATTTCAGTATAGTGTGACGTGTTCAGAGTCATTTACTGGGGAGGTAAGCTTAATGTTCTCATTGCCACTTTGAGAAATGGCTCTGTGGTGCGATTCTTGTTTAAAACTTTTGGTTTGCCATTTCATGCTTTTCTTCAGTAGCGTGACAGTTTGCAAAGGTACGAAGTGAGGTGTTTACAAGCTACATACTGAAATAGCATATATCAATCTGATGAAGATATGAAAACATTCTAACCATGATTTAAACTCAACATACACCACTGTAGGTACACATAGGCCCGAATTCTCAAAGGTGGAATAACTTTATTACACCGCTTATTCCGCCAATTTATTACGCCTTTTATGCAAATCAGGCCCTCGCGACGTAAAATGACGCGATTTATTCCCCGGAATCTATTCTCAAAGGTGGAATAGCTTATTCCCCGCAATAATTATTCCGCGGAATAGTTATTCCAGCTTTGAGAATTCGGGCCATAGGGTTTACTAGGGTAGTCAGTGGTGATAAAAGTTCCCTCGCTGTGTACATGGGTGTGTCGGGAAGGGGGGTGAACAACCTACAAGGTGTAAATGTGTGAGTGTGAACACAGTCTCAGTGGTATGCATGAGCCAGCATACAATTTGTTACATGTGTATAATGTACATTACATAATGGTATAATGGGAGAATCATTCTCGACTAGCACTTGTGCTAACTTTTGGTTCCCCCTTTAACAAGATTATCTTCTGTTTTTCTATTTTTTTTTTGGAACCTTTGTCTATGTGTATTTCTACATTACATACTTATTCATACTCTTTGCCTTTTCAGTGATAAATGTATCACAACGAAACTAAATCTATTATACCACATGTATTCTTATGTAAGAGAAATATAAGTTTGTAAAATATATGCTTGCATAGCTGTAAGAACCTTGTACAAAATCATTGTATTCTCATTTAAAAAAAAAAAAAAAAAATCAATGTTATTGTATCTTACCCTATGGAATTTCATGTTATCATGTTATCATATTCACATGTATGTTGTTAATATAGAACTCAACTCAACTCAACATACATGTGTATAATCTTTCATGTATATACAGTATTTGCGTATTTTGTACGAGTTTTTCTTTTCAATGTGAATTGGGCTCTCATCAACCAGTGAAGCAAGCTGGGGCTCGGAGCACACCTGGATTATAGTCACTAGTCTTACTGTATTTCAAAGCCAGATAAGTGTTTTGGTTCATATCCCTTTAATTTTGCATATAACTTTGATACAGAGAAATAAGATGAGGATATTCACTATATGGAATAATGAAAATAGAAGCAGGAAGGTGAATATATATATACTATATATACCTTGTATAAAATACATAGATTTCCACCTTTTGAAATATATTCCCATTCAACTTTGTATACTGGAGAGGTGTGTGAAAGAACAGACAAATCTTCAGTTGTTCACACCTGGAAAGTAGTCCATTACTGCTTCCCCCACTTGTTTGCCAGCTGAGACTGCGCTAAAATAAAATTTATGACTGATATACAAGTGTATCTGATAGCATATCACACACTGGTAGAGAGATATAACTATGTCCACTGGAAGGATATGACAATATAAAAGAATCACTGAACTATTGAAGTCAGTGGAAAAGATAAACAATAACACAAAAGTCACTGAACTATTAATTTCAGTGTAAAAGATATCAGGAACAAACATACATGTATATCTGTATATGTAGTTGGATATGGTACTTGTATACTTGAATACTTGTATACTTGTACATGTGTCCCAGGTGATAAACTGCTGGTTTAACATGTCCATTGATACATAAGTATCTGTAACTTTTTACTTACAAGTGCCAGTTGTTTGATCAGAAAGTCTCTGATCTTTTCTGAGAGCTAGGTGGCGAGTGTCACGCAGTGACATTGAGAAATGCGCAAGAGTGATAGTACGGTTAATAAAGGTTTGGCAGTTTGTGGTTAATGTCAAAGGTTAAGGGGCAAAGGTTAAATTGCTTGTCAGTTAGTTCACAGATTAGATTTCATTATTGGTTTATATTATCTTCATCAGTGATTCACAAACACACGAGGACGTAGAGATTCAAGGGGTTTTGGGGAGGAAGAATATTTCCCACTAAAGGACAAATTGAAGACATCTTTCCCCTCCCAAAACAACAATTAATCCTGCAGACAGTTCACACAAGTTTAAATTTGGGAGGTCATTGATGCATTATCTTAGAGGAAAAAAAGATAAGGTCAACCTTTACACCTGTTGAATCAACACAAAGTGTAATTAGACGAAGTGGCAAAAGCAAACTTAATTGCAAAACAGAAAGAAAAAAGGCCCCTCATTTCCATAGGAAATCAAAGACAAGCTTTGGAATGCTGATGGAGAATTTCATGCAGAAACTATTATTTCAAAAATAAAATATTCTTTCCCATAATGCATCACAATCAGAAGCAATAATAGTAAAGACATGCAATTTACAATTCACACAGATTTTCTTCTTTCTTTTTCAAATGAAACAGAACCCTCAGTTTATACTCAAGCTTTAAAAAAAAAAGAAGAGTTGTTGCAATATACATTAATTTTATTGCACATGCTGTGATATCTCCTACCAAACTTTAAATGTAATTTCACTTTCTGGTTATCTCTTTTTTTATTTCTGTTTATGTGACAAACAGTTAAAAGATATACACATTGCTATATGAGATTCAGTTTGCACTGGAACTTTTGTACTGCACAAAACTGCACTGGTATATATCACCATATTATTTTTTATCATACCAATCAGAATCTGAAAGCAATTTAATAGATAATTTCAGTAATATTATAGCAAGTACAGACATTCAGTTTAAAAGATAGTCTTCATGTTTGAATGAGTGCAAACACTATATAACTGATTCAGAAATATATGTGTATAACCAATATGTATTTACTGTTGCATAGTTCTGTACAGATATAATGTACTCTACTTTTCCTGGATAAGGAAAGCCAGAGTGATATCTCACAATTTATTACATACTGATACCGATTTCAGAGAGAGAATTTTCTGATCATACTTGGTGAAACTTTACAAAAACATATTCTTTCTTGTTGTAAAACAGGAATGCTGTTTCCCCCACAGTTTTAGGTAATATTTGATTTAAAATAAAAAGAAAATAAAACTCTGCACATCTAATGAAATATCAAAATTAATTATACTTTACAAATGCTACCTTTCATATCAGGGTTATGGAAACTGTTCTATTATTTATCTCAGAATTTGGGGAACAAATTCAACATTGCAGATAGAATTTGAAATATGTAATGAAGTCTATGAAATGGAGTACCATCCCGAATGCAATACTGTTCAATCATTTATCTCAGAATTTGGAGAATAAAAAATAAAACACACTAGACAGAATTTGAAATATTTCATGAATGCCACCCCAAATGTAAAACTGTTCAATCATTTATCTCAAAATTTTGAAGAAAAAAATAATAAAACACACTAGATAGAATTTGAAATATTTAATGAAGTTTAAGAAATGGAGTATCACCCCAAATGTAACACTGTTCAATCATTTATCTCAGAATTTGGCCCCCAAAAAAATGAAAACATGCTAGACAGATATTGAAAAATCTAATGAAGTTCAAGAAATGGAGTGCCACCCCAAATGTAAAACTGTTCAATCATTTATCTCAGAATTTGGAGAAAAAAAAATAAAACATGCCAGATGGAATTTGAAATATTTAATGAATTTTAAGAAATGGAGTACCACCCAAAATGTACTCATTCTTCTAGCAATGCGAATATTGTGTGAGTCACGACGGGAGTGCAGAAAGCACAGACCCGACAAGAAAAGTGCGTGAGGGGTGATCCCACGTTGTACCTGATTGAAGAGGTCCATGGCCTGCGGTTTTGAGCTGGGGGCCCGCTTGGCGGGGGGCTTTTCATCGGGGTCTTCGCCGAGAACGTCAGCAGCATCTTCCATCAAATCTTTCTGGAATTTTTGGAATCGCGTTTTGTTTTTTCCATTTGTGTGCATGTTTGTCGTGGGTTTTGTCAGAGAGTTTACATCAGAATCAGCCATGTCATTTGGCATTTGCAGCCACCATAACGAAAATGTTAATCACATTCAGCAGATATCCACACAAACACACAAAACCACAAAATGAGGGGATATTAATACATATATCCACAGATCAAAAGTGTAAAATGCATGCACAGCAAAAGTGTTTAAGTTGTTTTGTTTTTTTTTTAAGCCAGCAATGAGTATGCAAATCAAACAACAATTACATTTGTATTAAAGATCAACCACAATTGCACATGCAAAACACAGCAAAGAAAAGCAATTTTTTTTTCCATTTTCACGATGGAAAACCCAAGAGGAATGATGACGACAAGGATGGGTGAAGGATCGTGTCCACATGGGAAGCAATTCAAGCAAAATTCAATGGAAATGGGAGAGCATTTTGTTAATATCAGTGGCAAATGTCATAGGGCAAGATTAAGACACAAAAATTTGCAACACAATACAGAAATCATTAGTCACAAAGAATGCATGAATGATGATTGAAGCAATGACAGAAACCATGCAAACTAATGGTTGTCTATCACTTATGAAATTCAAGCTCTAGCATCAATTTGCATCATAACAAACTTCTGCACATTTCATAAGTAAGCATCTAAAAAGATATCTCTGACGGTTCTCTCCAACGATCCCTTCATCCACATTGGGAGAATTTTGCTGCAAAAATCCTCATGTAATTATCAAATTAGCAACTCTCAAATTTCACCACATATTATCTTAATTGTATTGGAGAAATCTGAAAGCTATCTGGTTAAACTAAATGATACTGCATAGAATTGGACAAAAAATTATGTTTAGTTTTTGCCAATTTGAGAGAAAAAAAAAGAAACATTATTCTTCAAAATGTGTAATTAAACATTATTCTTCAAAAATGTGTAATCTTGCAATCAGTAATAAATGAAGCGATTTAAGAGGCCTTTGAAAATTCTGAAACTGAAATGAACAAGTGTGAGCAGACACTATAAAGGGTTCAACTGAAAGCAAATTTTGCCTTACTCTCTGTCACACTAATTATGGATAATAAAACCAAGTGTTGTACAATAAAGAGATGGGGTAAATGCCTATAATGAAGAGCATTCTCTACTAACAAGCACGAAGGAAGTGTTACGGTAACAACTGCGATGAAAATCAAGCAAGCCATGGTTGATGCAATGAAAGAACAAGTTGCAAATGGAGCAGTTAACAGTCACACATTATCATAATGATGTCATTTGAATAGGCTCTACAATGTAGAGGTCAGAGGTCATACCAGCTCGGACAGCAGCCACCGATTGCGCTCCCTGTCCAGCTTGGTTTTCCCTGCGTTGGCTCCGCCTCCCGTTCCCTTGGTCAGTTTGGAGTATTGACTGGACATCAAAATGTGGACAGAGCAGCAAAATGTTGATGGAAATCATGTCTGTGAGTATGCATATAACTAATAAAGAGATAGGACTACACAAATTTTTAATGCATAGTACTCGCACACATATTCTACTATACAAGAGCTCCAGATGTTCTTGTGTATACTGTGGTATCATGTACTGAGGGGTATCCTCATCAGTTCTGGCACTACTCTGTAAGAGGGTCCTGGGTACATAACTACCCCTGGACATTATGGGCTAAATCATCTCCAAAAAAAAAATAAAAGTATTTGGCAGGATTTTAACTCCCCCCACAGACCCCCACTGACATGAATATGAATGAATATAAAGAGATATATGATAATATATCTCTTTATAATATATAATATCTTAATAATATATATAATCTCTTAATAATATATAATATATATAATAGATAATATAATATAAAGAACCATATAGATAGAAAAGTGGAATATTGAACATGCATATGACAGAAATTCGTGAAAGGACTACTTGAAAGAAACATATGAAACTCTTTTCAACCACTGTGATGAATTAGAGTAGATCCATCCATGCATTCTTGGATAGCAAAAATACTAGAGACAAACAAATAAATAAACAAGCAAGTAAACAGGAACACAAAAACAAGAAAATACATTCAAATATCAGGCATTAGACTGTTGCTTTGCTGTTGTCATTGTTGTTATGTATAAGAGGCGCACCATTCACATTTGAATATTTGTTGCTAGGCACAGAGTAGCAGTCTTGAATCAGACCCATATACTTACAGGCAGTCTTCAATGAACCCCTTGAGGACCTTCCTTAGGACCTTCTCAGTGTTGGGTTTGTCCTTAGACAGCCTGTCAGAGACATCAGAAATACCCTCCTCCTACACAGTAATGAGACAAAAATCTCGTGAAATCTCTTCCTCTTTCCTATTGTGACATGACTACTAAAAATGATGGCAATAATAGCAGTGTTACAATACTCACTAGAACTGTTGGTGGTAGTGGTAGTGGCGGCGGTAGTAGTAGTAGTAGTAGTAGTAGTAGTAGTAGTAGTAGTAGTAGTAGTAGGATAGTTGTTGTTGCTGTAGCAGCAGCAGAAGTAGCAGCAGTGATATTTCTACTAGAGCTAATAATATCAATTATCATCACCCTCATCATCATTACTATCATCGCAATAATGAGATTATACACATATCTTCTTTTTTTCTTTTCTTTATTTTTTGCTTGGCTTGCAGAGACCACTATCAATACCTATCATTGCTCAAGAAAGTAGCATGCTGCATACATCTTTTATCTTACAACTCTTTACAATTTGCCTTTTTATACCAAACATAAGATGCCACATAACATATGTTTAAAAATGTATGCAAATATGCATTTTCTTTTCTAGAATCATGCAAAGATTGGGGCACCCTTGTTTGGATTGGGTGGGTTTTTTGTTAGTTAGTTTGTTTGATTGGTTGGTTGTTTCTTGATAACATACTATTGCAGAAGTGATGTGAAATCGACCAGCACGAATGTCCAGGGTAGCCTGTTGGTGCATACACGATGTATGCCTGGAATTATGTTATCCCATGTCATCCACTAAAATCGGAAGACATAATTTTGCTATTAATTAAAATTCCGACCACAAACAGGAAACCACTGGCATTGCCCAAAGCAGACTGACGATACAAAATCATGCTTGGATGCACAGCTGGCCAAAATGACAAGCAGGTAATTTGCTATCTTTTCTCGTCTTCAGGCTGCATTCAAACTAGAAGAGGTTTATACACTAACCAATCGCTCAGCGATCTTGTAGAGAATGTTCATGTTGTAGAAGCGGCGCCTGTGGTCCTCCGTGGTGAACTTGAGGTAGATGATGGGCTTCTTGTCGTCAAACGGCATGTAGTAGTAATCCTTGTCCACCGACTTGGGCGCCATGGGCGGCGTCATGGAGACGCCAACCTCCGGTTCTGGCTCCGGCGCCTGGATGAGCTGCTCCTCCTCGTCGTCGGAGCCGTCGTACGTGGTGCGGGCCTGGTGGATGTTGCGGCCATCCATGTGGTTGCCATGGTTACCTATGAGAGAGAAAACACATGCGAGATGTTGTGTGACACATGAACAACATCTAAGAAGCTTTTACAGGAGGTGTAAGCTGATACATGTTTGCATACAGATACATGTTTGCGATTGTTGCAGTACTTGGGACTGTAACTACATCAAATTTTTGCCTTTCTGACAAGACAACACTACTAACCGGTTCAAGATGTTAGGTTTTTCCTCACTATATCAATGTGCGACATTTACAGCTATCATGTGTTTCTAAACTTCATATCATAACAAGGATTTGCTTCCCGTAGATACAGCTCCAGGAAATAACCAACTTCTCTGCAGATGCCTCACCACTAACATGACTGTAGCACCTTAAAGTATGGGGTGCCCTCTTAACATCGCTGAGTAAAAAGACTTGCTGGTGAACAACTAATCGCTATTATATTCCTCAGAGTTCAGTTATAACTTTTTTTGACTTGTTCCAACTTTTAAGCAGTTTTTCAGCATTTCCTTTGTGTTGCAGACCAGTTCTCCTAACAACACATATTCACAAGTAATGATGTTACTGTACGAGCTGAAAGCAGATATTTTCGCGAATTGCTACTAGGAGGACATTTTCACGTGCTGTTAATTTCGCGGTTGCGAGGTCTACACGTAGTAATTCTCTACATCCATTTCTGAATATGTCTTTTCTTTTAGATACATGTAGTTTTGATGGCCTGAAAACTCACCAAGGGTAAATTCGAATGTGATAGGCTTGTCTCCAAGTTTCTTGTCAATCATGGACGCCTCGAACACGGTGGCAAAGAAGAAGAATTCGTCCTTCCTCCCTGGAGCAGCCTGAAAGTTGGAGACAGGAACGATTACACATAATTACCAGCACCATGGCAACAAGAACAACTTCAGCATCCTGCATCATTGACTGGACCACAGCACTCATCATCACCATCATTAAAACAATCTTCTACCTTTCAGTGTCATATGATGAACTGAATCGAATGGAAAAGGTACTTTATTGAGCAATATCTATTGCAGCTCGCAGGCTGAATTGCAGACATTGTACATGAAAGATCATGAATACATTAAAAAATATGCACAAGACAGAAAAAAGAATACATAGAATAAAAAAAAAAAATCAAACATATTCATCTCACCTATTGCAAAATGAATTCCATGGTTCTGCTTTTAACTACCATTACCTTATTGTCACTATCTAGCAAAAATGATCTCTCCCCAAATTATGCCATTTTCCATCAAACAAACAAAAAAATTCACTGAAGATTTACATCATTTAGAATAATATTAAAAGTAGAAAATATTTCTTCATCTATCAGTGCTGTACAGTTTATTTTTCATAATATCCCATGTCTTACAGGATTATCACCTATTGTCAAAGGTCAGTCACAGTGCACTTCTTTCACAACTATATGGCATCAATCAAACTAAAGTGCAGGATCAAACAGCAGATGCAGATGCAATTCATAACAATGACATCATCGTTAACATCAGTACATGTAATATTAATCCAATATGCAATGGCTATAGTGACCAGGGCTGCACACTTATCCATTTTTTCTGCTGGTCCGACCTTTCTGTCTGACCAGTAGGTATCTAGTTTTTCCATTTTTTACTGGTCCATTCCTGAAAAATTTACTGGTCCAACAATGACTTTTACTGGTCCTGGACCATCGGATCAGTGCCAGTGTGCAGCCTTGGCTATACATAAGTTACTACCCCGACCACCCATCCTAGCTAGCTTCGTTATACCTCTGAGATGGGCAGGCAGGGCTCAGTGTCCACTCTCACACCGCCCGACTCCAGCGTGCTGTCCTGCACGTCCGTCTTGATGGCGATCAGCAGCCGGCCACGGAACATACACCCCTCACCGATGCCCTCGTTCAGCTTGCGGTTGGTGTCCACCGTGTTGAACTCGCGGGTCGACCCATAGAGGTTGATCCAGCTGGGCCCAAAAGTTGGCAAGAAACCTGGATTGGAGAGAGAAACGAACGCCTTGTGATGATAAATGATTTTAATATCAACGGCTATTGACAGTTTTGTTCAGTCAACAATATGTAAACTACTTCTACTTCTACTATAAACAGTATAACAAATACGATAAAAAAGATCATGATTACATAATGTAATAACAATGATAATCACTATTATGCTACCATTCTCATCAAAATCCTTATCAAAACAATCATTCACTGATATCAAGATAATCACAGTTTTGTCCCAAAGAATGGGATATTTATCTTTTCTTCTTTTGAGGTAACACAAGTCCTGAAATTTATAGTCTCAACTTTAAACAAAGAGATTCTAATCTATTATCCAAGTGTTACCACTGGTGAAAGATTCACATGGACATGTTAGTGCACCGTGCATTAAGTTAATGTTTGTTTTCTTTTGTTCTTTTTTCTTAACTTCACAAGATACATTCAAGCTAATGTTTTGAAGTGCATTGCTTTCATAACAAGAAACAATACAGCAACTAGAAGCACAAATTCCACCCTCACCCTCATTCTTCTCGCTAGAGATCTTGGCGAGGTCGATGAAGTGGGTGCCGATGGTGTCATCAACCACACTGTCCTTGTCTTTCAGCATGACCTTGAGGCGGCGGCACAGCGGTGGAAACATCTCGCTGAAGACGATCTGCTCATTCCAGTTTGGCTCGTAGCGGTGCCGCTTCACGGAGGTCTTGCCCTGTGTGTGCAGCCAACACATCATTAGTTCTTACCATCATGGACTTGCTGAAATCAATTACAATGTACCATGCAGCATCTCGCCACCATGGTAAAAACAAATACCACATATGGAATACATTATAGTAAACCCACAGATCACACATTTGCCATGGAGGTACCACATACACCAATAACATCAGTCCCTAACCCGTTGAAGACAGATCTGATTTTGCTATAACACACTTCCCATAGACCCCTGCCCAAATATACTCGGGACTCGTCCGTAACGGGTTAAAAAACCATGTGCGTCATGTGGTACTGGGTGTATGTGTATTACATGTGCAATAAAATGGAAACTGCCCTCGTGTGTATGATAGAATTTGTGCCAAGAGCAAAAGCTGGTGATATTATGCATGCGAAGTGGGATCTATATGTACGCCTATAATAGCATAATTGTATTTCATAATGTGCACTGCCAGGTGAACATTATTCTTGGTTGCTACAGTAGACAATGTCTTCATTTGTTATCTCTGTTTTGGTTGAATGGTTGCTGTGCTAGGTAGTTCTCACTTTATTTGAAGTACTGTATAATAGTATCTGAATGGAGAGTAACCAGATATGCCACATAATTACTCCATAACATAATGTACAATTTATCATGTTATTTGCTTCAATGACTGGACAATGGCACAGTACATCACTTTGAAGCTTACAGAGAAGGGAAGATATACTCGCCTTCTGACCAGCAAAGAAGACTTCGACGTAGGGGTCAACGAGGTCATTCATCTCTCCCGTGATCGCCTTCTTGACGTTGGCCAGCAGGCCGGAGTTCATGATGGGCAGCCCCTCCGCACGGTAGATGCGAATGCTGAATGTTGCCCTCTGTCGGATCGTGGGCACACCCTCAGGTAGGAGGTAGTTCCTAAAAACACATGGACGAGTTACAAAATCAATCGGTCACAGAAGGGATATGAAATCCGATCCACTGTCTCCTCCGGGATGTCTTCCCCGCGGTATTAACTAAATCTTATCTGGCACAGCATTACTATAAGCATTCCATAGAGATCAAGTGCAACATATGTCATTGAACAATGAGACACAACATACTAATATAATTGATCTCATACACTGGACTCCCGTAATAACAAAGTCCTCGGAACCGGCAGTTTTCTTTCGTTATATTGCAATTTTGTTACAACAGGACAAATGAACAATAAAAGACACAGAGCGGATCATGTTGCGGCCTGAATTTTCACTTCATGGTAACAAAGAATTTTGTTATACATGTGTTTGTTATAAATGTTTTCGTTATAACAAGAATGCAATGTATCTGTTGGTTTCTGTTGGACATGTTGGGATCTGTTGGTTGCAATTTGTTCTGATGGAATTCTACAGGCCTTTTTTTTTGGGGGGGTGGGGTTCTATTGATCTCACCATCATACCAACATAAACCAACAGACACAACTAAAAAAAAAAAACACAACAGAAATGTTAAACAGAATGTTGGTTTTCTATCGGTTCTAAGGGATTTTCAACCTTGGTTACAAGCTCATACTACAGAAAGAAGAGGAGGAAGAATTTTGCCAACCCCTCTATGCTGTCCCCGTCATCCTTGGTTTTCTTTGGAGGTTTGACGGTGTCTCCTTTGCCCATGATGAGGATGTCGCATTTGACGTAGCCCTTGGGGCCGCTGTTGATGTCGTTCATGTCCGTGAGGATGACCCACTTATTGTAGAAGGAATGGTCTGTAAAACAAAAGAGATGCTACCGATGTTTATAAAGACATTCAAATGATGTAAGAATTTTGTTACTGTTGCAGCCATCTCCCTCTCTCCTCCATCTCTCGCAAACTCCATCATATCATCTATACACACGAGAATGATTAAATATATATGTATAAATATATGAAGAGTTTGTTCCCAAAAACCGATAAGTCCATATTTGCCAAATGGAGATATTTGCGATTAAAGGTCCAGAAAAAAAAGAGAATAATAAGAAAATTTTTGCTTCTTTTGACCATGACTTCAAAAATGTACCTGATTATGTAGTGACCAATATATCACTTAAAAGGTATTATTTTGTACTTTATGACTGAGACCGTACTTCAAAATCTTCAAAAATGGACTTAGCGGTTTTTGCGAACAAACTCTTCAATATATACTTATATACAGCATATTACATGTATATCTGTTTTGATATCTAACCGGGCATTCCTTTAAATCTGAATCCATCCAGCTATTAAACTTGTTTATCTCATTTCTATGTATGTGTCATGATGTGGAATATCTTCTTTTTGGCACGATCATTACATTCATATCCAGTACCGCCGTTCTTCTGGAGGGCCACACAAGAACAGAAGCACACTGCACTGCAAGCAGCAAATGAGATAATAAAAGGTGGATGCACGAATGATTTCATCAAAGAGAATTGAGGGATGCTACTTTCATTCTATTTAATTCGAGGGGAATCAAGATCATATTAAACCTAACACCTCCTGTCAGTGGTCAACTCACTTTTTATCTCTCTGTAGTGGGTTCCTTATCTTCAGAGGAAATAGGTTAACTCTTCCACATTGGATACAGTTAAACAATTCAAGATAGGTTGAGATGAGAAAGAGTAAATCAATGATTTCTTGCATCAAGTTATTTTTATTGAACTCAAGTACAAACGCCCATGATTTTTATCATGGCCATTACTGAAAACACTGAATAATTGGTGTGTATTTACAGTGATGAAGGCAATTTGTCAATCACTAGCACACACAAAAAAAAGAGAACGTAGCAGATCATAATACCTGGAGCTTGATATAACGTTCCGATGTCAAACTTGAACGCCCCGATGGTGGTGCCGGATCGTATCACATTTCTTGAGTGCACAGCCTGAAGGTATGAATGAGAGTTCCATGAAAGTTTGAGATTTGTGATTTAAGATTTGACATTTGACATGTGACATTTGACATCTGACATTGGACATTTGAAATTTGACATTTGACATTAGACATTTAATAGACATTAGACATTAGACACATTCAGACATTTGACATTTGATTTGACATTTGACATGACATTTATACATTTGACATTTGACATTTGGCATGAATATCTGGTAGCACAAGAAATCAATGAGTCGTCCCTTGTTACAACAAGATTCAATCTGTTATTCTACTCAGATTCTTAATACATTTCTCATTATATGAACTGTGATTAAACAATAATCTGGCACTCACTATCAGCAGTGAATTTTCATTCAAAATCTAGAGAAAAATTCATGTGTGGCAGAACATGGTCAATCTTGATATTTATCTCAAATTTGTTGTAATTTTAAACCCTACCTTTATTTGTTTCCAAACAAAAAAAAAGCTTCCAGCATATGGAAGAAAAAAGAAATTGTACGTACTTTCCAAATGTATGTGTGTGTGTGAATGAATGTGGATATTGCTCCTTTTATTTAAAGCATGAATGCCTCAAACTGAGACTGTTCTGATTTTATAGAAGAAGCATTTTTGCACAGTGAGATAAATGCATTTCTCTGTCATTCTCACCGAAATCTGGAGAATTTTGTCAAACATGATTCCTGGTGGCTCGTGGAAGTCAAAAACAAAGAGCTGCGGGGGGGAAAAAAAAGAGGGCATCAGTAGCAACAAGAAATATGTGACTTTCTCTTTAATAAATAACTGTAAAAGTACAATATGCCATGGTTAGACTTGTCCAGAAAGCTTGGTCATGGTTTCTATATGGCCTGACCCCTTGTATGAACACCCAACCAATGTCATCTGCATATTACAGACAGCATTGCACTGGCAAATTGCAGGTCCATTACAATTTTTTACAAAGATTTCCACTTTTCATCTGTATTACAAATGACAGAGGCATAAAAAAAAAAAAAAATTACAGCTACGTATGAGTCATGCAAGTATTAGTCCTTTTTACCATAAATCTCCAGTTCCTATTTCCTCCTTCTCAACGCATGACAAAATGTGACAAAAGAGAGAATTTCTTTTGACAAACGCAAGCAAGGCATGTCAATGGCATAGCTGGATATTAAAGGTTGACAACATGCATCATGATTATAGTGTTCGTTTGTTTGTTTTCCAAACAAAAATGTGGCTTAACGTAACTGACCTCATTGTAGAAGGGGCAATTTGTGGACTTCTTCTCGCTGGAGTACTTCTTCTTGCTGCCGACCTCCACGCAGATGACGGGATCGATGTCGAGCCCGGCCAGCTGCCTGGCCTCGTGGACGGTGATGGAGACCTGCGGCAAGTTTTAAAGGGAAGACGTAAAGATGGAGAGCATGAGAGAAAAAGAAGAAGCAGAAAAAGAGAATGGAAAGAGAGAAGATTGAGCAGAAAAAAAGAGAGAGAGAGAGAGAGAAGATCGAATGGAAGGAAAGAAAAAAGCAGAAGGAAGAGGTCAAACCAGTGGAGAAGAGAAAACAGTAAGGTGGAGAAAGATAGAACATGTCAGAAACAGAAAATGCATCCGTATCGTTTGACTCTGCTCAGTCATTGTCAAAGGTTACAAAAATCTATAAAAGTAACATTGATTTGAAAAACAGAATTCTTTCCCAAAGCATGACTACTTTGCTGTCTCAGAAAAATGTGGCACACGGGGGTTTATACCATGGCCCATAGAGAGTTAAACCCTTTTGGCATCCATGAACTTTTGTTTAATAGTTTCTGAAGTCACATTTTTGTCCCTTGGTTTTATTCTATGTCACAACTTCCCCATCATGTGAGCTGGGCAAACACCTTACATGCATGCACAACAATAACAATCCCTGTGAAGGCCACAGAGTCAACACAAGGATTATCAATGAATAATGTGATCCCCATTTATTCATACACACTGTGGTTTAGATTTAAGGCAATGTTCTGTGCTTATTGACAAGTCTGTGTCGTAGATCAGCGGATGTGGTGATTGGCTTAAGAAGCAACATTGGTCACATGAAAGAGACAAAAGTCAGAAAGAGATATTGGTAGCATCTATCATTCTTTGTTGTCAGATCCCCAAGTTCTCCTTCTCTCCCCTTTCTATTTTATCTCTCTCTCTCTCTCTCTCTCTCTCTCTTTCTCCTTGCCTTTCACTCTCTTTATTTTCTTTGATTCTCTATTGGTACCCCTTTTATACTGCGCACGACTTTAGCTCACTTCTGAAGCGAGGTAACATCAGCTTGAATGGGCTAAAGTCGTTTTATACTGCCATTCTCGACCAACCACGGTTACATGTAAGACCAGACCTATCCACTCCCCCCCCCCCCCCCCAAGGCGAAGCCAAGTGGGTTTAGGCTAAATTCCATAGTTACTGCATGCATACTACATTCCGACTGATATGCGCACACAAAAAAATGTGCGTCATCTGTTTTATAGAATGGGTAATTTTCTTGCCAAAAACCCATTAAATTTCTATCGTGTTACCCGATGACAAATTTACTGGGTACATTTCCTTTTGGCTTGCCATAGACGAGAGCCCAAAAACCATGCATCAGTTTTTACTGGACGCATGGTTTTTCTTCAGAACCATGCATCCAGTAAAAACTGATGCATGGTTTTTGGGCTCTCGTCTATGGCAAGCCAAAAGGAAATGTACCCAGTAAATTTGTCAATAGGCGTCTCGCACTGAGTGCACAAACGCTTGCTTAGTGTGCGAACCTTTGTTACAAGTGCGCGATAACATGCATGTTTACCACTGTGACTCAGCGTGCAGCCAGTGCAAATCAACACATAGCTCTCGACCAATGAGATCACAGGATTCTCGCTACCCATTCTATAAAGAGTTATGAATAACAACCAGCCGCATGCCTCAGCTGGATCTTCCAGTAAAATTCACGTAGCAGTGAATTGGGATAAAGTTTTTGCGAAAGAAAACACCACTACAACAACTGTGCATATATGCATTTAAGTTCATAAATACATGAAGTATTTCTCAATTTGAGACAGCACAGTGCAGTGTTAAAGCGTCTTTAAAGTGCTATCTGCTTTTCATTTAATGTTTAAAGTTAGGGGACTGCAGCAAATCACACTTGATATCACCTCTCTTTCCTCCAGCAGTGTTTTCTAACAAAACAGTTCATTTTGCTGCGCCAGAATTCTGATAAATACACCCAGTCAACCAATAACTAATGAAAGAAAAGAGAACAATTGGCTATGGTACATTGTATAGCTAAGGGACCTTCATTCACACATCAATACCCACATTGAATGCTACGAGAGAGAGAGAAAAAAAAAATCTCATATTGTACTGGATATGATGAATACACATGCATCAAAACAATGTACACCAGTATTATATTTAAAGCAAAACTGCTACGCAAAACTGTCATGGCGTGACTGACATGACTGACATGCATGCTGGACTTGTTGATTGTCAAAAACAGTACATTCCTTATGTGAGTGGTACATTATTCAGCATGTTTGAGGCTTTTGCTGATCAAAATACTAACTATAAATGAGCCAGGGGAGATAAATGGCAATAGTGTGCTATAAAATCTAGACAACTGTGGGCTTTATAATGGACTTTTTAAGAGCTCCAACACTGCATTTGTCCCTCCCTAGTAAAAATTACCATATGGTCTTATCCGAAGTGGGACAGTAAATTTTTGCAGGTGATTTATGACTGTCCCACCTGATCGCCTGTGAACCTGATTTGTGGGCAACAAAGTGCAATCACTCAGAGGAATGGACTGCTTACCAATGCACAATTTCAAGTCTAATGGGGCATAACAATTGAAATTTTCACACAGCATGCAAGCCTTCCTCTGAAATACACTGTACTTTCAACTATGAAATTTGTGTTAAACTCAACTTAAACCTGCCTAGAGGGGCATACTGTATCACAATTGGTAAACATCATACCCAACCAAAATACGGTTTACATAAGATAAGATACAGTGTACATGTACATAGAAATTTTTTTAATAGATGACTAAATGAATTAGTTAACAAATAAGTGAATATCAAAATTAAATCATAATTTAATCAATCAAAAATCAAACTATGATATAAACATGAAACATTGATGACTCATTAAGAAAAAAAAAAGTTTTTCATGACTATCTGTGCTTACTATACATTGTACATGCATTTCTACAGCCAGTGTTTCACTATTTATCAATACCACGCACCTGCTAGTGTCTACCATGGAATTATACTGGGAGCGAACAAACAGATCAAAGTCAAACAATAAATCTATGTTATCAATAAATTCTGTAATTGGCTTTATGTACATGCATTTCTTGATTTCCTCTTCACAGAAACAAAGCCATGCTACAGATTATACATCAATTGGCATGAGCTTTCATTTGCAAGAAAAAAAGGGAAAAAAAACGAAAACAGATAATAAAAAGTCTTCCGAAACTGGACAGCTGCCTAACAGCAGTATCATTTGGTTCAACTACATATTGTAGATAGCAGTCTACTGTATCTATCCAGGCAGTTCATACACAATGTAATGTCTGTATGGACTAGAGGCAGAAAAGATGACAAAACAAAGACCATCTGTCTTTTACAGGTCCTTTTGTTCTCTATTAAATTGTGCAATAAAATTTCAAAGGGAATATTGATCCAAACTAGGAAATCCACAAGCAGTATTATACTGTATAAGGGGTGTTACCAGAAAAAAAAAAAAAAAATCAGGAGTATGAAAACAATAACTACAACAAAAGAACAGTGCAAGATTTGCATCACACAGAAAAAAAATGCTCATTGGAATGGTAGCATTCTGTCCTATCTACAGCTCAGTGTGGTTGTTTTTTTTTACGCATTTATGATTGCCAAGTTACTTAATTGGAAATCTTTATAACAGTGTAATTTACTATGTTGACATAATTTTGATTTTTTTATGAAAGAAGTACAAAATTTAGCTTATTCTGGAATATATGTGAACATATTATCTTTGACAAACAATGTATCGTAAGCAGAGTCATAAAGAAGATGTGGCAGACAAGGTTTATATTTAAAAACATCTTATCAAATTTAACATGAGAATGATTTTTAAAGTGACTTCATAATCATATTAACAATAAAAAACATGCTTTACCTCAAGTGCTTATGGGACAGAAAAGATGTCAAGCGCTACAAACATCAAAACAGCTTATTTTTTTTATTTTTCCTGAAAGTCTTTGGTTTGTTTTAAAAACATTCATGCGGTATGTTTCTCTGCAGTACAATATTATATTCAAAAGAGACATGAGCATTAGATATCAGTCACGCAACAAGTGACAAAAAGAATGCCATGTATTTTGTTTGAACTCTATAAAAGGACAAACTGTTATGTGATCGCTGAACTCAAAACTCACAAAAAGGCACAGATCAGGATTCTCTGCTACAATGGCCCAAGATATATTAATCGGTTTGACCAACTATATTTAAGTATGTCACACCTGGGAGAGTAATCTTTTTTCTACCTACTGTCAAAATTTTGTGGCTTCAAATGAAACCAAAATTTGGAAATTGAGATATTTTTTGGCAGCATTTCTGGACCATTTTTTTTTTTCAGACACCCACTGCTTTTGCTGGGAAATATATATTTTCATTGATATTTTTGAACATTATGCCTGAGTAACCCTAATCTTTAAATCCTCTTTTCTCCCCTTTCTATGATGCTGTACCTCTTTACTCCCTTATTTCAGTCACTTTTTGAATGGGTGAGGATGGTCTGATTTTAACAAGTTACATTTCATTTTAAATCTTAGAGCTAACTAGCTCTTTTTAAACTATGTAGAAAAGCTAAAATTCATTTTGGCCTACTTTTTGCAATTTTTCAACTTTATGATAGTCCGCAATCAGTTATTCAATACAAAAGCTGTAAACAATTGTGACTGCCACAATTTTCTTTCCCCCCTGAAACACCATTGACTAAAAGTGTATCTCCAATATTATACAGTGTGTCTCTAAAAAAAGTAAACCCAACTTCAACAGCAAATTTTCAGAAAACTATAAAATATTTGCACATTATTTTTTCATGGTTAAATAGTCCAATAAGTCCTCCATCCAATGATACCACGTAGGTTATGTAACTCTCATGCATGACTGAGCATGATTCAACTCAGTGAATGGGTGTGAAATCATCACTGTGGCAAGTTATTTCTTGCTATTGTCATGCATTCAGGGCATATTTGAAGTTCACTTTTTGTCACATGTTAGGCCTATGATTACATAACAACTTCAGCAAAGGTTGTTCCTGACACAGGCACACTTCACACGCTTTCCAAACATGGTACAGTTGACAATTGAGCAGAGAGTTTTCCTGGTAACTCGATACCAGGAAACAAGAAGTTTCGTGGAAGTTCAAGAGGCTTTTTGGGTGCAGTTTCCCGACAGGCAGCCTCCAACAAAAAGAGCCATGATGGTACAATGTGAGAAGGTATGCTGGTCACTTTAAGGACAAGTTCACCTTCATAAATATAAGGGTTGAGAGAATGCAGCAATATTAGTAGAACACATCAGAGAAAGTTTGAGAAAAATTGGACACTCGATGCAAAAGTTATGAATTTTTAATTTTTTTGTGTTGGAACTGCTGGATGAGGAGACTACTACAGCTTGTGATGTCATATGCGTACAACAGTATAAAGAAAATTTAAAGAAAATTTAACATATTTTCACTTTTTTCGCATAATAAAAGAGCATTTGACTTGCCTCTTTCTAAAGGCAGGGGGAATAATATTACCCATAACATATGTCAGTAACAAGTCAAGGGAATTTGTACTTTTTTCAAAAGATGAAATTTTGTGAAATTCTCTTTATATTTTCCTTGTATTGTTGTGCTCATGTGACATCATACGCTGCAGTAGTCTTCTCATCCAGCGGTTACTACACAAAAACTTCAAAAATTCATAACTTTTGAACGGATTGTCTGATTTTCATCAAACTTTCAATGATGTGTTCTACTAATATTGCTACATTCACTCAATCCTTATGTTTATGAAGGTGAACTTGTCCTTTAATAACCAGTTTGAACAGGAATAAAGGACACTCTGGCCACAGACGATTACGACAAGATCAAGGAATGATCAGGCGTGCTGTCAGGGACATGAGGAGGAGTTGCGAGCTTTGCATCGAAGGAATGGCGGTCATGTCGAGGGTACACATCCCTAAGGTATGGTCGTAGGGAATCAGAAATTTCCTATGTCATTTGATTGATGAACTTCCAATCAAAGTGCAATTCTAACTTGCCACAGTGATGATTTCACACCCATTCACTAAGTTGAATCATGCTCAGTCATGCATGAGATTTATATAACCTACGTGGTATCATTGGACAGAGGACTTATTGGACTATCTAACCATGAAAAAATAATGTGTAAATATTTTATAGTTTTCTGAAAATTTGCCGTTGAAGTTGGGTTTACTTTTTTTAGAGACACACTGTACAGTCTACACTCCTTTTTATGAGCCACCATATGCACACATACACTGTACTCTCATATGCCTGTGCTGGTGAGAGACATTGTAAATATCAAGAGGTAAAATATTCTCCCCATATGTCTCTTACGACACGCCCATAAAATGTTCGATTGTGGCTACTATATTCAGCTGCTCTTTCCATACAGACTTAATATATCTACTAGACTTAATACATCCAGGAAATGAGGATCTATACCCCCCCCCCCAACACACACACACACACACATACTTGTACATACATATTAAAGGGATTGTATAGTTTTGGTTAAGACCCAATTTTAGGTTTCTAACATTATTTGGTGAGATAATGAGAAACCTCTTATGAAATATGAAAGAGCATGTAATTTTATGAGGAATTCAATTTTTATTTGATGAAAATTGGTTTTGAAATGGCTGAGATATCAAAAAAGAGCGATTCTAATAAAATGTGGGACCCACACTTCATTACGATCGCTTTGTTTTACTTTGTTTTTGGATGTTTCAGTCATTCCAAACCCGATTTTCATCAAATAAACTTTGAATTGCTCTTAAAATGGTATGCTCTGTACTATATCATAAGTGTTTTCTTGGTATCTTGCAAAAAGTTAAAGGCCCAATTCTCATCTCCACCAATACTGTACCATCCCTTTAAACAAGGAAAAGTATAAATTACGCGGTTCGTAATATATGTCCCCGCCGGAAGTAGCATTTTGTAGCAAATGTACAATACAGGTCAAAAATGAAGGTCAAAGGTCAAAGAAGTCAAAGGTCAAAATTCTGTGTAGAAGTTTTAAAGCCCTCACCTAATGCCATCACATACAGCAAACGGAATTGAAATCGGGTCAGAAATGGCGAAGGAGTAGCATTTTGTAGCAAAATGTACAATGCAGGTCAAAAATCAAGGTCAAAGGTCAAAGAAGTCAAAGGTCAAAATTCTGTGTAGAAGTTTTAAAGCCCTCACCTAATTCCATCACATAAAGCAAACAGAATCGAAATTGGGTTAGAAATGGCGAAGGAGTAGCATTTTGTAGCCAATGTACAATATAGGTCAAAAATCAAGGTCAAAGGTCAAAGAGGTCAAAGGTCGAAATTCTGTGTAGAAGTTTTGAAGCCCTCACCTAGTGCCATGACATGAAGCAAACGGAATCAAAATCGGGTTAGAAATGGCGAAGGAGTAGCATTTTGAAGCAAAATGTACAATATAGGTCAAAGGTCAAGGTCAAAGGTCACAACTGAAATTCTGTGTAGTAGTTTCAAAGCTCCCATGTAGTGCTATCATATAAAGCAAACAGAATCAAAATCGGCTCATAAATGACAGAGAAGTAGCAAATTGACCATTTTGATCACACACGGACACACACACGGACGGACAGACAGACGGACGGACGGACAGACACACGGACACACACACGTACGGAGCCCGTTTCATAGTCCCCTGGTAGAACGCGTTCGGCGGGGACAAAAATGCAATTTGACATTACATGATTACTATTGTTATGGTACAAGTCAAAGTATCAGGAATTGACAACATTCACAACAGACAATTTCTGTCTTGTACAACTATAAAAAAGAAACCCTAACATCACATGGCCAAAAAAAAACACTAACAAACAAACATAACGAAAAGTACAATTCTTCTAGTTAACATCAGTAATTTCAGTAATTTTGTTTAAGATGTTATGAGCCTTATGTGGACAGAAGAGAGAAAAAAAAACGATCAGCCGGTATATGTCTGTAATGTAACATCCAACATACAAACTCTTATACTAGGGCACAACAGGAGACGGGGTTTGATAAAGTGCAAATAATACTGAATGTCATTTAATTTCATGCCATGCTGTACAAAGCTGTAATAAATATTCTACAAACCACAAACAGGGCAGGGGGTGAGATTTATAGCTTTTACATCCAGACAATATGTGACCCGCTACAACAAAAGGATCCTAAAGTCGCTCGCGGCTGAGCCGAGAAAATCGAGCTTGAAGTCACACCATCAAAATTGATCAAAATAATCGGAGCTTTGTTTTCGTTATAATTTTGTAGTCTAATGTTTTGTCTATCATCTGCCGAAATTTCGAAGCTAAATGATGAAAGGAAAGGCAAGAAATTAGCGTTTTTCTGGGCCATGATTTTCTGACTTTCAACGTAAGAGAAACGTGTCCGAAGATTTGGATTTAGCGCCGCAACTAGACTCCGCCCCTAGCAACGAGGGAGTGATCTTATTGGTCAGTGCGTGGCATCCTGATTACTGATTGGTCGTACATAGACCGCTGGTGCTAAGCTTGAATGAACATCGCAGAGGTCGCTAGGAGCATGCCTTCTATTGTCAAGCGGTGAAAACTGTCTCGCCTCCCCTTGATCATGTTAGCGTCGGATGGAAAACTTTCAAGGCGTTTTTCCCGAAACTCTGATTTCCTCAACCACTTGACATGCGCTAATAAAATTGTCGATATCTCCGCAACCGAGTACTTTTATGAGTTGTGTTATATATGAAATTAAAGTAGAAGAGTAAGGGAATAATATCATGTCATTTTCAGAAAATTGTCCTCTCCCAACTTTCGGATCCTTTTGTTGTAGCGGCTCACATATTGCAAGGCTTCAGTGTGTAACAAACTAGGGCATGCATTGTCACAGAATAAGATATGCATAGCACATGTATGCAAACCTTTTAAAAGATAGACTGAGTGGAACTACATAACACAGCAATTCACACAATAATTCATAATTCACAGCAGGTAGCTATTAGCTGCTAGGTCAGGTTTTGTCAGATCTCACACATAGAAATATTTTCAAATTATTTTTGACATGCATGTATTCTAAAGGCAGGACCAATTACCACAGGACAAAAAAAAACAACAACACCACAGAAAGCAAGAAACCATTACATTGCTATCCACTACCACTGCCATTTTGAGAAAGATTTGGACGAGTATATTGCAATGGCGAGAGACCTGTCTCTCACGTTCCGTCAGACAAGAATCCACAGTCATAATTTGGATCAACAGGTTCATCTGATTGACACACATTGACCTCATCACATTTAGCAAGCAAATTACACCTAACCTTGACAAAGACCTTTACATCAAAAAAAGCATGAAAACAAGAGAAGAATAGAAAAACTACACCCGTGTTGGAAAGATGCATACTGCACATAAAGGTACAATATTTCAAATTACCTATTCTACGATGATGCTACATGACCTTTAGACATGGATCAATCCACCAATCAATTAAACAATCAATCAATCATTCATTCATTCAGTGAAGTCCTCCATTAACCCAAAATTTCTGTCCAGTTTCACCATTTGTATAATCACAATCATTTTGATACTTATCAGAACCCTGCTGTCATTTGACAGATTGAGTAAGGGTAAAAATAATTTAAATGCAAAAAGTGAAATTTTTTTTCTTCAACTTCAACAATTCTAACATGTCATCAGCTAAGACCAAGAAGGGCTTTATCACAATTTTGGAGGGTATTGAGTTCATTGGTATCATGCTGTAGAGCTCAATTTCCTCTACATTATGGTGTCAATTCTTTATTATTTTTGAATTCCCGTAAAATGTAAAAAATAAATGAATAAAACTATAAACTTGCTATTTTACCCTATATTTTAAACAATGTTTATAAATCTACCCATTTTTTATTGAATAGATTTTTTCTTTCATTTGATTGTTCTAATTTTCATATATATGCTAAAATCTTAGAACGTGATCATGATAGCGCCTTTCTTGTTCTCAGCTGACGATATATTCCATATCCTGAATAATCACATCCAATAATAAAAATTTTCATGTTCACCTATGTTAACACAAACAGTACAACTGTATCCTACAAGAAACTAAAAGCAGACAGGAAAACCAAGCATTCCCAGTGCATTCACTGATCAAACATTTGCAAAGCGAAATGATGTCCTACCTGAAAATCCTGGTACTTCTGTGCTGCCTGCTCCCCACAAATGGGACCCAGTTTCTTGTAGGGCGGGATCTCAAGCTCCTCGTCCAGGAGCGAGATGTCGTCGTCGAGCATCCCGCCATCGAGCTCGTCGATCTCGAGGAGCGGGAGCTCGGCTGGGGAGGCATGGTCCAAGTAAAGCATGGATTCAATATGTGCAAAGGTGCCCCGAAGGGCATGGCATGTTAGTACATGAGGTGCAGGTTAGTGAAGAAAGGGTGTAATGAGGGGATACACAGAAGATGCAGTGAATGACATGTGAACAGTTCTCATACATGAATTCTAGAAGATACACAGAGTAGACAAATTTACCAGTAGAAATGAAATGAGTTATTCAGTGAAGATGCATGGAAGTAGAAAGGTTAGTGATTTCAATCTAACTCTTAATTTTCAATAAGAAGACACAACTACGTACCTGTAGTTATAATGGCATGACTTGTGTAAAAGTGGAAATATTCGCGGTGTTGAAATTTTCACGCATTTCGCGCAACCAGAAATTAGTGCAAAAATAAACGCATGCGAATATTTTTGCTTGCTGTATGTTCCAGTAGTTGATGTCTTGATCCCGCGGAATTAAAAACAAATGAAACTCTTCTAACCAGGCCGAACGCGAAAAATTAGTCACGCGAAAATATCCACTTTTACAGTCTCAGAGTGGAGAATGATGTATGAAGTAAAAAAGGTAATAGGAAGTTCACATTTAGCCCTGCTCTGCTGACCAATCATTGCACAGGTGACTTTAAAAGCACTTTTATTGCCAATCTGTTGCCCATGTCCTGCAGCTGATTTTACGATCTGAATACCTGGTATAGATTATGTAATCTTCTTAATCCCTTTTGAATCGAGATAGACAAATCCTTGCTGCACTTGTGATGGTTCACCAATTCTGAAGTACAATCAAAGAGTGTGTCTATATCTAATGTCACAGTTTGGCAAGTTCTAGTAAGATGAATTAGTTTGATCAGAGCTTTAAAGGTTTAAATTACAGCTGGTTATCATCTCATGCAGATAATCAGCGGGATTTACTTCTTTTTTTTTTTGCATTAGTGATCTTTGTCAGCAACTTGTACTGTATGCAGCATATATTTCATGAGGTTTTTATTTTTGTGAGTCAGGTGCTATTCACAAAATGAAAAATGCACAAAAAATATTAATTCTGATTCTGACATCACTGTGATACATCTCTCTGTTCATTTCTTTACTACATGATCACAAATTTAACCACTCACAAAAATGTTGAGATGTCCCAAGTCATGAATATCAGACTGGGGAAAATATATGGTGCATGTAGAGTATTTCAGAGATGACCAAATTTTCATTTTGCACTGATTTTCACTGATGAAAACTAGTATGCAAAATGATTTGAAAATTATGAATGTATGAAGAAGGATGAGTTCAAATGTATTAAAATTGAAATTGAATAAAATCACTGGGAGCAGCACAGTGAAGAAGATAGAAGTTACTACATATAAATTATCATACTTTGTATGCTAAAATTCCTTACATTAAGATAGACACTGAGGAATGAACAACTTACAATGTGCAAGTTAGAGTAAAGGTTAGTATGTGCTAGTCTGTTTAATAGTGGTATACTCCACTACAGTACAGAGAAGCTAGTGCAATGTCAGAGATAGAAGCAGTGCATCACAAACACAAATTTCACATCAATTAATTTGATGTTAGCCGAAGAGCAAATAAAGCATGTAGTATCTGAACACATCCAATTTCCTGATGGTACATTAAAGACCTAAAAGACAATTCATTCACTATCAATAATCTACTTTTAAATACAAATCATTTTATCACATGCAGGAAAAAAGAAAAAAAGCCAAAGAAAAAAAACTACACATAGGCCTAAAGTAGATATTATGTAGCAACACCATTAGACCTTGTCTCTTTTCCAATGTTCATTGTGAAGTTATATTGCACATGAAAACATACAGACTATGTATTTATGAAGAATAAAATACTATGAACAAACAGAACAGGAGCACATGCTTAGTTCATTTTTCCACATCCAAACAAACTCTGATTCAAACTTTGTACAGGTTCTTCCAATGTATCGAGGCAAAATTTCACTTTTCAATGTGAAGACATTGAAAGAATCACATCATTATAAAAGCATTATATCCAGTCATCCATTTTCCCCATCTGCGGTTTGTTGTCGTATCAATCGTCACTTTCATAAATGAATAAAAGTCGCACACAGTGTGGTAGATGATATATCGTCGCTGGGGTGACAAAACCTCGTATCTCAAAATTGTCAAATGTTCAGGAGAGCGAAAAAACATGGCGGCCAAAGCACTATAGTGAATGGGAAAGCCTTCTCTTTGACATGTCATGGTGGCTTCATTTTTGGAGTAAGACAGTTAGGATTTGGCCAAGACATCACTTGACCCATTATTTGACCATTAAGCTAAAAAAAAAATTTTGACATTTTTGAGATACGAGGTCTTGTCACCCCAGCGACGATATACACAATATCCTCGGTAAGTCGAAATGAAAAAGACGAAAAAGTCGAAATGTAAATATAGGGAAAAAAAGACCATTGCCATGGTGATACTCACTGCCTATTGTTCCAATGCCGTAGTCTGCTTCGTATTTCTCTTCCTTTCCCTTCTTCTTTCTCCCTCTCTTCAGCTTGCCAAGGAGACTCTTGGAACTGTTCAGGAAAATTTGTATTATCTTGACTTTGGAAGCCATAATATTTCAAAACTACATGTTGCGATATCAATGCATGCATCTCAACATCATGAACTAAGGCTCAGTGAAAATGCACAATCATAAATTTCAGTCATCTTTAATACATTCATAGTCGATCGGGAATTCTTTTTATGATAATATAGCATTTGTGGATTTTCCTCTTACATGTCCAAACATATATGAGGCAAACTGCTTGAATTCATCATTAAGAGGTGTTTTATCACAGATAAATGTATTAAACCAAGTGTGTCAGCACTGTTTTGAGAAACTAAGATAGTGTAAATTTGAACTCATCACAGGTCCATCCATTGTTCATGAACTGAACAAGAATGTATCAATAGGGCCATTCACAATGCCAGAGAAAAACCTTTGACATTAAAGAAAAAAATTACATTTTAGACATTCGAAGCATTTGCAGAAAACTGCAGGCCAGTGTGTAATTCCTGTAATCTCTTTCATCGACTATGAATTGGTGGCAGTTTTTCGTACTTGTAGCCCCATGAAAAAACTGCCACCGATTCATGGTTGATGATAAAACAAACGACTATTAAAAGAAGTGGATACAGGCGGTGAACGCTCCGCATGCATACATCCAATGTTCGTAGTCTCGGCGCATCAGATATCGCTTTATATAGCAAAGACAATAGTCTCGTCGCATCAGACGTTCAACTGTAAAGTCAACAGCTGCATCCTCTGCCTAGATTACAGGCTGGGAAGAGGAGGAGGAGGAGGAGGAGGAGGAGGAGGAGGAGGAGGAGGAGGAGGAGAAGGAAAGAGGGAGGGGGTCAACCACTGACCTCTTCTGAGAGCTGAGGCTGAGGGATGACCCGTGGTGACCCTTGGTCATCAGCTGAAAGTTCTCGGAGTACACCGAACGACTGTCGCTCTCGTCCAGCTCCTCGTACATGTAGCCCAAGTTGTCTGATGCATGATGGGAAGGGGGCGGGGCTGTAAAGCTCTCATCCATCCAATCACCGACCGTACCGTCGGGTGCTTGGTAGTACACATCCAGGAAGATCTCCACCTGAAATGAGACAGATGAAGCAAGCACAAATCAAATAATGGCGTGAACTGCAGGGATTGGCTGAACTTAACAGTGCAGAAAAGAAAATAGGAATTTTCTTTCTCACAACAGCACTTTATTGGCCTTCTGTATGCACCATATATTTGTGGCAGTTTTGTGAGTGGCGTGATATTTGCAAAAATATTAACTCTGATCCCGACATAAATGCAATGAGCATTTCTCCATTAATTTCTGTCCAACTTGGTCGCAAATTCAACCAATCATGAAATTTTCAGGAAGTCCCGACTTGCAAAAAAAAAAAAAAAAAAAAAAAAATAGCCTAAAATCTTGCTATTACATTATGGCATACAGTATTGCAAGAGAACCTTCCATCTTCAATGAAACAAAATTATATGTGGATATGGAATTATATTTTGACAACCTTGAAAATTCTCTGAAAATGTTCAGAAATAGGAGTTTGAAATGAGACTTTGAGAAGAATTTTTCTTTGCTCCCTTCTGGAATATTGATACAGATTTTCTTTGTTAATATTTGAAAATATGAATTCAAAATGCCCTGCTAGGTTTAATTGAAGCAGTGTTCATAACATGTAACTTAAAGGACAAGTCCACCATCATATACATAAGGATTGAGAGAATGCAGCAATATTAGTAGAACACTTCATTGAAAGTTTGAGGAAAATTGGACAATCCGTTCAAAAGTTACTAATATTTTAAGTATCTGCGCAGTCACTGCTGGAAGAGAAGACTACTACAGTGTTTGATGTCACATGCGTACAACTATATAAGGAAAATAAAAAGAGAATTTCACAAAACTTTACTTTTTAAATAAAGTGCACATTTCTTCGACTTGCTACTGACGTATATTAAGGGTAATATTATTCCCCCTGCCTTCTGAAAGAGAGAAGTCGAGTGTTCTTTTGTTATGCGAGAAAAATGGAAATATGTTGAATTTTCTTTATTCTTTCTTTATATCGTTGTACTCATGTGACATCACAAGCTATAGTAGTCTTTTCATCCAGCCGTGACTGAGCAGAAACTTCAAAAATTCATAACTTTTTAACAGATTATCCGATTTTGCTCGAACTCTCACTGATGTGTTCTACTGATATTGCTGCATTCACTTAACCCACATGTCTATGAAGGTGAACTTGTCCTTTAAAAATTAGAACCTTCCCACTCTCCTTTAAAAAAAAAAGAAACAAGGGGAATAAAAACATTGCACTGCTTATTCATTGCAACAAAGCAAATCCCAAATAAAGGTTTGGCTAGTCTCCAATCAAGCCTCTATCTTACATGAGTGCTTCTGTTGTTGTGGTCCAAGATGGGTTCTCCCTGAATCTTCAGCATTCCCCGCTCCATCAGCTCTTGCAGCACCATCTTGAAAGTACCCACCGGCCTTGTAGAAAGGCAAACAATCAACAACAATTGTATGATACAACAAATGCAATAGTGACAAAACATCTGTATTCAGAGTTTACAGCAAGTCGAGTCGGACCTGATGGAATCTGCCTGTCACACTTTACATAGGCCTATATATATATATCATTGCCAGATACAGTGTAGTAGCATCATCTTGTCAATTTGTTCTGTCTTTTCCCATGTAGAAAACAGTGTACATATGACATATTATCATTGATTTTGTCACAAAAAATGCCACTGCTACCACTTCTTCAACAACTACTTCCACTACTATGACTGTAACTATTATGACAACAATTACTGCAATACCTGTACTAGAATGTACCAACACAGAAATCTAAGCAACAGGAATATGTGAGAGAAAATGTATTGCAAAACCAGTAGAGCTTTTCTTTCATTTCCAAATGTTCCTCGGAAGAGAAAAAGGGCAGGTGTTCTATTAACCCGTTGAGGACGAGTCCCGAGTATACTCGGTCAGGTGTCTATGGGAAATGCGTGTTATAGCAAAATCAGTCCGTCCTCAACGGGTTAAACACTTATGAAGACATGGATGGACTTTTTCCAAAGCTGGATTTGTCACACACACACACACAAAACAGAAACATTCCACAAGAATGTAGGAACAGCTTGCAGGTACATAATATACTACTCATACATTGGTGCTATTATACATGCATGTGCATAAGTACTTTTATATAATGTCACCGCAACAAAATGCTAATATATATATAATCTTTGAAGGTTTACATGGCAGCGAGAATAACAAGGGAAGAAATTTGAGATACACTATATATGTGAAAAAGCAACACTAACAATCACAAAATCTGCTATGTATATTGAGCAATACGTGATTACTGCAATGGAAAAAAATTCAGGGTGGCAATGGAGATTGTATATCATTAGATTCACCATACACATTATTTTTCACTTGACATTTTCACTTGACAAAGTCATGAAAGACTAGGGAGAAACCTTCAGCTTTTGGCAGCATTGCAAACCATGCTTCAATACCTTTCTCAAGGAGTAGTCAATGACACTATTTCATAAAGCTTTTTCGCAGTGAAGGCTTGTGTACCTTGTGTGTGTGTTGTTGATGTTTTTTATAGGGGATTCTTTTTTATGTTTCTCAAGCGAGCAGTCAATGACTCTATTTCATAAAGCCTCAAGCTGCGTTTGAAGGTTTGTGTGCTCAGTTCTTGTTTTTATTAAACCATCGAGGACAGGCTGATTTTGCTACAACACGCATTTCCCATAGACACCTGCCCGAGTATAAGGGACTCATCTTTAAAGGGTTAAGCCTTATTGATTGCTAAAAGTGTCACTTCAAAACATCAGTGAAGAGAGATCCCATCCGGGAGTGGCAGTAAATGTAAATTCCATTCGAAGGTCTTCTTTTATTATAATATTTTTCAACTGGGGTCTCGCTTTCCTACACGTGAGTGGGCTAATCCAGGTAAAAATGCTTTATATGTGCTACGAGTGGCCTACATAAAATCAAAAAAGAAGATAGAGAAAAAAGAAAGTTTGAGTGATCAAAACATCTTCTGTAGTATTAGGGCTCACAGAAGAGAAATCTTATGACCTTCAAGCATTATTTTCTACACCAACTGCCTGGATGTCTTGAAAGTATATAGAGAGAATTTCACATATTTTCATTTTTCTTGGCATAATGAAACACCACTTCATTTGTTAATACCTCCATCAGAAGACAGTGGGAATACAGTAAAACCTGCCTGAATGGCCACCTATCTATAGCAGCCACCAGCCGTATACGGCCACTGAAATCAATTCTCTCTGAGAGGAAAGTCATGTTCAAGACCCCTGTCTATCACAGCCACCTGTCTCTAATAGCCATTTTTTTGTCCCCCTTGGGTGGATGCTCTGGACACGTTTGACTGTACTACCCTTAACATAAATCAGTGTAAGTAAATATATCAAACAAGTCGAGGGAATGTGTTCTTTCCACAAAACCTGAAATTTTGTGGAATCTTGTATTTTCTTCATGATATATCTTCCCATGTCTGTGATATCACAAATCATTGTAGCTTTTTTCATCCAGTGAAAGTGGCACATGGCTTTGACCTACATGTGAAGAAAAAAAAAATCCCAACTTTTAGATGGATTCTCTAATTTTCCTCAAACTTAAGGGACAAAGTCTCTTTAATATAAAGGATTAAAAGAATGCACCAATATTTATAGTAAAAGACATTAGTGAAAGCTTGAGGAAATTTTATAATCCATTCAAAAGTTATGAATATTTCTAGTTTTAGAGCAGCCATAGGTAGCTGAGAAGACTTTCTACAGTTTGCAATGTCACATGCGCAGAACAATAAGTAGAAATTTACAAAGAAAATTCCACATAGTTTCAACTTTCTCTCACGCTACAATAGCAGTTGACTTGCCTCTTCACATTTGCATACAAAATAATGATATAAACTTAGAATTTACATGAAAATCTGACAGGGAACACCGCTTTATATTCAATTACTACACCATGCGAGCTACGCACATGTGTGAAGAACCGAATCACGCATGAAGCTTTCATGGTATTGTGGCATTTGGCTGTTTATCGTTCAGTTTGGGCAGGTTTGTGCGTTGAGCAAAGTATGCCAACTTGGCACACGGAGTCAAGAGTGCGGACATGGCACATAAAGAGTTACATCATCTGGAAGAGCCTTGCCAGGGGGTGGACTTACTTGTTGGAGAGGTACTTGCTGAAGTTCAGGATGTTGATCTCAATCATCTCATGACTCTCAATACTGCTACCCATGGCCCACTCAAATTGCTGTGGACGGACACACAAAAAGAATAGAATGAGACAATGGTCAAAGTTTAGGAATTGACCCTTCCTTACCAGTCAATGCCTGGCAAAAACAGAACAACAACAAAAATAACAAAACAAACTAGAAATGTCTCTATGGCGACTGATGCCTCCGCCATAATGCATGATTCTCCCAATAGGCGTATAGTACAATGTCTTCACAATGTGTGATCCATGACAGTTTCACATAACTGGCAAAATATTGAAATGACAGGTTTGTCAGAAATGTCTTGACCTGGGTTTGCTATAATTTTCTAAGAGTGCAGGTACACATATTTGGGGAATTTTAGGGAAGTTTATGCATTGATTAATTTCCAAGGTATGAAGAAAGAGTGTGATAATGGTACAAAATAGATTTTTTTTTTTTTTGGGGGGGGAGCATTGAAACCTGGCCTTTGACCCTTAACCTTTGACCTTTGACCTTCTGGCTGGAAATTTCCCAGAGAATCTCCATTAGGTAATGCATGTATTAAGTTTTGAAACTAATAATGCAAGCATTGCATATACTAGTATATGAGGGAAATAGTAAAATTTTGAGGAGTTGACCTTGACATTTGACCCCCGACTATTGATCCATGACCCCTAAATTCCCTAGATAATCCCTGCCAGACAGTACAAGCATATGTACCAAGTTCCACGAAGATACACTGAACCATTTGCGAGAAAAGTGATATTGCAACATTTTCACCTAACCATTGATCTTTGACCTTATGACATGAAACTCTCTCTGGGCAATCTTTATGCAGTAGTACATGTCCACACCAAGTTTCAAGAAAATACCTTCGGGCATTGCATAGATATGGGGGAAATTGCAACATTTGTAGCATTTGACCTTGACCTTTTGACCTTTGACCTCTTGCCAATGTCACTAAAATCTACTCAACTAATTGTCCCATCATTCATCATCCTTGGACCAAGTTTGGTGAAAGCTGCTTCATCCAGTTTTGAGTTATCACGTAAACAGATAAATTTTAGGATTTGACCTTGATCTTTGACCTTTGACCTCTGACCGATTTCACTGAAAAACTAATCAAGTAATTGTCCCATCATACATCATCCTCCAACAAAGTTTGGTGAAATTTGCTTGATCCAGTCTTGAGTTATCGCATAAACGGATACAATTTCATGATTTGACCTTGACCTTTGACCTTTGACCTTTAGCCGATTTCACCCAAAATCTAATCAAGTAATTGCCCCATCATACTTCATACTTGGACCAAGTTTGGTAAAATTCCAGTAAATATTACTCAAGTTATCGCGTAAACGAAAGCGGACAGACGGACGGACGTACGGACGTACGGACGGACGGACAACCCGAAAACATAATGCCTCCGGCACCACTTCGTGGCGGAGGCATAAAAACCCAAACTTCAGAGGTTACATTCTCACCACTTGTAGAAGATAGAAAATTTCCTGACAAATCATAAATTTAATATCTTTGTAATGTTGAAATATGAAATTTCAGAAACTACTTCTGATGAAAAATAGACAAGGTTTCACAAAGAGCATCAGGAAAAAGCAAAGCCTCTGATGGACATCCAGATTAAGCTTTTGCGTGCTTAGAGTGTGAATTAGCACAGAAAATTCCATAATGTTAAACACATGGGCCAAAGTTCCTGGCACAGAAAGGGTTAAAGTGCCCAGAGGCTAGCAAAAAAAAAAGAAAAAAAAAGTGATGTTCCCACTGTGACAGGCTTGTTTATCTTGAAATTCTGCATTGACAAATCTGGAACTCAACATTTTAAATGTTAAATTTCCTTTATTGGCAACAAATGAAATCAAAAGATACTCTTGTTTGGGAGTGTTCAGTCTATCAAAAAAAAAAAAATAATAAAATCCTTTAATTTCTAACAATGCACATTGTACAAATTACATTATGTAAACTAAAACAGAATTTCAAAGAATTATAGAATTTTCTAGGATGCAATCCTTCGGTACAGGTACGTCCGAATTACACATTTTGTTTTTAAAACAAAAAAAAAAACAAAAAAAACCTTTTTTTTTTTCATCCAATGACATGACCTTTTAAAAAAATCCAGACTATTGTATACAGTAATTCATATAATCACTCCAGACTGATTCAGACTGCTTGTTTTTTAATGTATGCCTATGCTGTAAGAACTACAACAAGAACTTGCTCCAGAACACTTTTATAGATCACAAGGCATGAAGGTAATAAATGGAAGGTTTATTTGTATTTTATCATATATCTGTCAATCAAAGTTATCCCACTGAGTTTTGGAGGTAAAACAGCTTTTCAAGAGCAACTGTTGAAATGTAATCATACATGGGATTGTGTGCATGGTTGGCTACTGATGTGAAAATATTCGAGGCATTTTGTATCACATTCACGAATAAGCCACACCTTGTAAATTTCATCCAGTTAGATAAATGACAGGAATTTGCAGAATACCATGCAACAAACTTGAAGTTGGATGGGGATCATATACTTCATTAATGCATAGTTATCAAATTTGAAGTACTTAGCAAATTTTTCTTCAAACTTTCATGTCTTGACTCTTTTTCCCTTCTAAAATCTCATATTTACATGCATTTTTATGTCTTTGATCTGCCTTAAATAAAAAGAAAAAGATTGTGAAATACAATGAAACAGTTTCATGTGAGACACACACACAGTACAACATTTTATCATACTTTTTTCAAAATTGCACTGAAGCTTTGAAGATGGATATTAATATCGACCAAATGCTTCTGTTCCCTTCTGCATTCATTGTCCACAACATACAGGTCATTCAATTTTTCAAGAATGTCCACACAGCTACAGTAAACTCCAGTTTTACCTTCAAAGAAGTTTTAAATGTGCATTTAAGTTGCTCCTGTTCAATTCTGGAACCATTATTCATAATGTATTTGTCATGCATTTTCAACTGCAGTCATTGAGCACCAATGGACAAAAACTATCAATTGGAAACAAAAACAAACAAACTAACTAACTAACAAACTTTGAGACAAAAATATGCCCACAATACCAGGAAAGATTGCAAGCAGCACCAATACTGCAGGTTAACAACTGATACAGAACAAGAACAGTCTCAAAACAGGCGTTAAAATAAGCACAAATAACACACAAACCCGACTAATCAATAAATATTGGTCCATGGCAAATACACAAAGACCCATTGGCCTCAATTCACAAGGTGGTACAATCTCTGTCCATGGTTTAAACCATGGAGCTACTAACAGAGTCTCTGTTAGTAGCTCCATGGTTTAAACCATGGACAAAGACCATAGTTTTCTATGGGGCGCCAAGTGTCGCATGGCCTATTTCATTACGAAACCAGTCATTTATTTCTTCGACAAAATGTTCATTTCATTACGAAATGTTAACATTCCGTCTACAAAATGATCATTTCTTTGACGAAATGGTCATTTCATCAACGAAATGACTGATTTCGTAACAAAATAGGTCATATGCGGCACTTGGCTCCCCATACAAACTATGGTCTTTGTCCACGGTTTAAACCATGGACAAAGACTGTACCACCTTCATGAATTCGGGCCATAGTGTGTGACCACTGTTCACAATCACCATGACTAAAATTGTGGAAAACTTTCCCCCACTGAAATATGCCAGACGCTGGGTGTTTGACATGAACAAGTTAGTATGTGGGTCCTGTAAATATACTTTGAAAGGGCAAAGCTATGGGTAAGATGTATCTCTGCATGTATACAGAATCATAGATTAGTTGTTTCTTCACTTGTTTAAATGAAAAATCAAAATGTTAGCCACACCAAACTTAGAGAGCATTATGAAATGAAATTTTACAAATAGAATCATGAAGCCCATGTATTATATGTTGTAAAAAAAAACAAAAAAAAAACTACGGTTTGAAAACAGATGTATCATTATACGCACCTAATGCTATGAGATTGTAATGTTTTGCTTAATTGTCTCTATTTGCCAACTCTGAGCATCATAAGGGGAAAAAAAAAAACATTTGTAAGTGCTGGCAATACTGTCCAATAAATTTCCTAGAAGAGCTCAATGAAAAAGTTCATAGATCACTCAAAAAGTAATCTAACACCTCAAACTATACACACAAGCATCATTACAAAAACAAAAATGGGTATTATATCAGAAGGTTACAATGATACACAAATTCATTATCAATTACAATGTACATGCTGATGCCATATTATTAGATTCCAACTTAAACATCTGAAATGAACAGTGACAATGTCAGATCACATTCTCACCTCATCCCACACAACTTCGTTTCCAACATTTTCGAGGATCTGCGTCGTCTGGCTGACACCTGGATATAAAGAAAACATAAATAATGCATATTATAGCATTTTGGTAGAGAAACTCAGCAATATCTGCCTCATGGGTATAAATTTAGATATGGCTATCATATGTACACGTATCTCTGCCATACAACCTTTAGAATGAATGCAGAGAAAATGTACAGAGCTGCACATGGTATTTTATTCCACAAGTTTCTTTACAATGTACAATTGTAGTTCTATTTGTACTTTTTATAAACACAAGGGAGGTCTTTTTTAACAGTGTGCATAAAGCTGTCATTCAGGGTAGAAAAAAAAACTTTAAACTGTCATAATGGTTGTCATGGAGAGAATTTGTGAATAAAGGTATGCATGAACTTTAATAACAACCACTGTACAATGGAGTTGGAGTTTTACTGCCCCACAGTAGGTTGCAGTTAGTACCACTGTCTTAAAGGGAAGGTAAACCCAAAAAGCAATGTGGATTGAGTAAAAGCAGCAACATTAGTAGAACACATCAGTGAAAGTTTGAGGAAAATCGGACAATCGATGCAAAAGTTATGAATTTTTAAAGTTTTGGTGTTGAAACCGCTGGATGAGGAGACTACTAGAGGATATGACGTATGAGTGGACAACAATACCAAGAAAATATAAAGGAAATTCAACAAAAATTCACTTTTCTAGAAATATGAAAGAGCAATGGACCAACCTCTTTCAGAAAGCAGGGGGAATAATTGCTACCCCTAACATATGTCAATATCAAGTTGATGGAATTTGTAATTTTCATGAAAAATGGATTTTTGTAGAATTTTCTTTATATTTTCTTGGTATTGTTGTCCACTCATACGTCATAACCTCTAGTAGTCTCCTCGTCCAGCGGTTCCAACACCAAAACTTTAAAAATTCATAACTTTTGCATCGATTGTCCGATTTTCTTCAAACTTTCACTGATGTGTTCTACTAATGTTGCTGCTTTCACTCAATCCACATTGCTCTTGGGGTTTATCTTCCCTTTAAGGGTACATAGTGTATGTACAGTTGTATGCAAATTATGCTGTGGACGGGTAAAACTGTTTTAACTTTTCAAAAAATACCAATACTCATACAATGTATGTACTGATTTTTTGAGGAAATATAATTTGTTTGATAATTCCAAAGAGGCTGATGATCAATAGTGATGTATAAAAAATTTGTGGATTCCACCCCTGGTAATCACACATCAATATCAATTTCTAGGATGGTGCTAGACAACACTGATATTCTTCTACAACATTGAAACATAAACACTGTTTGAGCAACAGTCAAAACATGTAATTTGTTGCCTTTATTAACCAAAGGGATACAATGCAAAAGTACATGTAGTACATACTTATAGTGGCTGCCATGTCAGGAAAACAGAATGTGACACAATGTATCCAGACATTTATCCTTGTTTTACACAGGCAAAGATGTCAATCTGCAATTTTCAAAATATTTTCTTCAAAGTAATCCAAAGAATGTCATTGCAAACTGATATGACTCTCTACAAAAAAATAAAATGCATGATTTTCCTTTCTTTAGAGGGATGAGGTGGAGGAGCAGGATAATAAAAAAGGAAGATGTATAGTAAATTCTTATGAGTACTGCTACATGGATAAACTGCTTAATGCATAAAACAATATAATCAAGTGTGTAGGTATATTCCAAGAAATGCTAGCCTTGTTTTTCCATTAGGTACAGTACATTGTACCACTTTCATAGAAAAATATGATATCATGATTATTTATAGTAATTTAAAGGGAAGTGAATAGACTAGAGGAGATTTTGTCATGAAAAATTATGCACAACTGGGATAATATATGTGACTCCATATCATCTTTTTTTTCTACAATTGTAGTTGCTGAGGTCACAATCAAAACGCTACTTACACAATGTACAATGTACATGTAGACAGGAGTTCACATCAATAAAATGCTTCACTGTGCAAAATGCAAAGATTATACATCAATAACCTCTGCATATCATTGCCTGAAACTACTTGGATAGCCCACTAGGGAATACTCAAGTTCCTCAACAAGCAGAAACAGGCCAATTGACATTTTTCGGGTAACTGTGACAATATTGACAAACACAGTTTTGACATTTGCACACCAGCCGTCCTCACACAAAGTAAGAAAAGAATGGTAAACCTTTGAATATTGCACTGAATACTTTGTACATACGACACCAATTAAATGTAAACGTTGGCTGGCGACTCCTGTGCACAGTAGGAAATGAAGGGATACAACACATGACATGTACATCCATTACAAAGAATGGGGAAGGTCATTTCATTTTTTTGCTTCTTACCGTACTAGTTGTCTCTTTCTGCGCCAAGCACTGTATGTCCCACAGAAAAAAATTACAACCAGATTTTCGCATTGATAACTTCCAACATGATTAAACTGTCTGAATACTTTTTCAGGGTCTAAAAACATAACATCTCACCTGCATTTGGCAGAAAACCCCTTTCAAATTGGTTAGTGGTCACACAGAAAATGTGGATCATTATAAAGCGTGTTCTTCCAAGTTGTGCACCTAGACGCTCTTGGAACTGTATAATGTGTGAACACAATGAACATAACTTGGCGGGAAGAGATTCCTAAACATGCTCTACAAAAACCCTCATTTCTCCAGGACCCCGTTTACAGTGCGGGGCTGGGCTCGGCCGCGGCTGAGCCGCGGCCGAGCCCAGCCTCAATTGCGAGGCCGGGCCCCGCAATTTTGTCCATTTACGCTGCCGGGCTCGGCCGCGCTTTTGATTCAAACCTTTCAATATGTTGTCGTAGTGGCGCTCTGCTTGTAAACAAATGCAATTTGGTATTGTCTGGTTTTCAGACCCTTTGCCAACTGGATTCCGTGGCGACGAAGTCGCCGTTTGGGCAAAGGCCTTTGCCGAAGGAAAAATCATTTGCAGGACAAAACCACTTTAAACTAGACTAGTTTTCCACGTTGAGGGGGTTAATATCGTGAATAGCGAAATAGTACGGGCAGAGGGTCTGGAAGCCAGACTAAAATTGGCCGCGCATTTGGCCCAGTTTGCGTTTACACCAAGAAGAGGCCGAGACCACCTCCAGAGCGAGGCCAAATGCGAGGCCAATTTTGGCCTCGCATTTGGCCTTTTGCGCGTTTACACTGAAGCGGGGCTGGGCTCGGCCGCGGCTAGGCCACGGCCGAGCCTCGCACTGTAAACAGGGTTTTTGACCACTGAAGCAAATCATATGGGGTTTTCTGTAAAATGTTGGTGATAAGTTATAGTTTCATACCCTGAAACTGTATTTGGATTGATTCACTGTTTTTAAAGTTATCATTGCAGAGGGTCCCGTTGTATCTGTTTTGTTTTGTGTTTGTTTGGTTTTTTTTTTGGGGGGGGGGACATACGTTACTTTATACCTGCCACGCTTTTTCACCAGTATTCAATAATCAATTAAAACTTGACCTACCGTACTGTAGTTGTACTTAAAGTTAAAAGATCCACTCAAGTGTAGCCTCTGACAAATAGGCAGGCTATGGTGACACACATGGAATTAGGGGGATTAAAGTAATCTCTACTTATTGACCAATACGTTCCAGATATCGGCATCCCCCTTGGTGAAGAAAGCACTCGAGGGTGCGTGCCAAGTGCCAAACAAAGCAAAGTAATGGCTTATAATCTTCAATCTTTCGAAAACTGTTACAGGTTTACCCGCGGTCAAATACATTAGTACATGTACTCTGAGAGACCTAGCATTTGGAACATTGAAGATGAGAAGAAGAAAAAAAAATGGGTTCAAGAACAGAAAGGCAGAGAAAGGAGGACAAAAGGATGAATAGCTGGACAAGCAAAATCTACAATGCATTATGTGTATTATGCATGTAGGAGTCACACAGTTTTCATAAACACACAATAGGCCAGTTTGCTAGTTCATTGAAATCAGTTACTCCTGGTAAATTTTTGTGATGTCACATACATGCAATTATACATTTCATTATATGCATATTATACAGTATGTACGATGTAAGATACACATTCAGGAATTATCATTCCACTTTGAATAATCTAAAGGAAAACCACTAATGAAAAATGCAAATATATGTGTAATCCTTGTATGGAAAGACATCATAATTTTTGAAATCTTCATGATGTAAGCTTTCCAATACTAAACTCATAATAGGGTACAATGCACTATGAAGAAATATTGAATGAAAACTGATACAAATATAAAATATACATGTTGCTGTGGTATAATGCTCGGTCAAACTCACAAAACTATGGATAAGGCTATGAAGTGCACAGTGCAGTACTTTTTAAATCTCCCATAGATGTAGACTTATTCCGTTCAAGGCCCGTGCAACAGGACGGGGAGGGGGGAGGGAGCTAGGGGGCTCTCTTACCACTTGCAAACCCCCCGCCACTTCTTGCTGAAAAAATAGGGTTTGACTTTTTGTTGTTTATCTTTGCTTGTCAGCATCCGATGTTGGTAGAGGAGTGGCATCAAAAACTGTGAAGCCTGATAGGGAAATGGCATCCAAAAGTGTGAAGACTTTTTTTTTTTCTTCTTTTTTGCTTGTCAGCCAATTAACCCCCGAGGTGGCTCCAGAAAAATGTTAATCAAATCAATCATGTTTTTTTGTTTGCTGAACTTGGGACAAAATTAGATATCCTCTTCTATCCTCACAGTGAATTAACGTTTCTGTTTTAATATAAACTGGGCCCCCTCACAAATTAAAAACAAAGTATCGGCCCTGCCATTAGCTATAATTTCAAAAGTTAAAGGGTACTGTGTACAGTTCTGGTTGAGGTGAGGATTTAGCTTTTAATGTTTTGCGAGATATTCAGAAACCACTCTATGAGATGTCAAAGAGCATGCAATTCTAGGGGGTATCAAAAGTTTATTTGATGAAAATCAGTTTTGAAATGGCTGAGATATCCAAAAACAAGGTGAAACAGAGATCCTAATAAAAGGCGTGGCCTGTTGCCTTTTATTAAATCACTTTTTTTGATATCTCAGCCATTTGAAAGTCAATTTTCATCAAATAAATGTTGAATCCTTCTTGAATTTACATGCTCTTTCATATTTCATAAGAGGTTTCTCCTTATCTCACTTATTAAGGTTACATACCTGAATCCCCACCTCAACCAGTACTGTACAGTCCCTTTAATGCCAATCCAAACAACAGTGGCACAGAGTGAAGTAAAGAATTGTGGGATATTACATCAGGGTCAAGAAGCTATGAAAAGCTTTGTATTATGACAACAGAGGTCACATTATTTCTTCAACCATAATCCCATAGATTGCTGTTTGGAGCATTTAAAAACTATGGGATGTCCCAAAGACCAACAGATTTATAAACCTATCATGTCAAAGAAAACACCTCTTTTGTGGTTTGGTGCTGTATCACTTTTGATTGACTACAACCAAACAGGGCCATTTACCTGGCAAAATACAACACAGCGACATGTTGGCTGTAAATATAACAACACTTGAGGCAGCCTTGCATCTCTTGAATTAGGTTGCCCATAAAATACTACACTTTTAATACAATAACAACATCTTTACACAATTTTGTGTGAAGTCAAATAAATGAAAAATCATCGCATGAACACCCCCACACACAAACACACTCACACACATAGATGTAGGTCCTACATGTAGCACATATGAATAGAAGGAATAGAGAAAGAGTGAATGCACTACAATAACATCCAATGATCTTCAGTAATTATAATGAAGATGATAGTAACAAGAATGATAAAGTATGAAAAAAAATGATAAACATATAGGGCTACATAATACTACATAATGGAATTTAGAAAAAAAAATAAACAAATTTTATGTCTTTTTTAGTGCACATAAAACTGTATACCTCAAAAGAAAGGTCAGTTGGAAGACTGAAAAACTGTATACCGTGAAGATTTGTACAGGATGGGATTTGTTGATCACTGTAAATCCCCACCAGGTGACTTCTTATTCAGGTGCAACAAAATGGTCATCACACAGTTCAAATACCTTTCCATAATATTACCAACGTTCACCGGCAGTGCGGAATCAATTATCTCACAATGCTATGCACTGGGTTTCTGGTGTTTGAGAAGCCCAGGTATGGAAGAGTGCACCCTTTTTGGCCAAACACTGTTCCATGAGGAGTATTGGCCCATTCTCAAACAAAAGATCGCAGGAACCATCAGCCCACAGCACCGTTATGTGGAAGGATGATCAGGGAATTAGGGAAGGATTTAAGAGCTTTTATGGATCATGACAGATTAGCATGGAGGTATTTCTATTGTGTGAACAGCCAGCTCCAAGGCAGTGTGTTCGAAGAGTTTAAAGAAAGTGAATCTCTCTGAGAAAAGAAGAAAAAATCCTGGTTTGTTGCTGAGATTTTGATTTGATTTGCCCCCTCTCCCCTGCATAAGAATAGTGTATTCATGTTTGTCACCTTTTTTACTGTGTGTATTAAAACAATGTTGGTACTTGTACAAGTACCTCTACCTACAATGTAGTGACATGCTCACTATCAGAATATGTACATTGTACACATATGATTTATGACAGGATAAATTATTTGAACAAAATATCTAAAAACTGTCAGAGACCTGTTTGAAACTGGGATAACAGGTGGAACGTCTGTCTCTCTGCAACTTTTGCTGGCAGGGAAGCGATCCACTTTTATTGATGATTGATGCTTGCTCTACAAGTGCATATTTGCCTAGGTGCATTTGCATAGTGCATGGATTTAGGCCTGGCTTATATTATGTGATTAAAAAATAAATAAATAAAAATGTGAAAGAAAGAGTTTACATAGTCTAGCAATGTACCTGCAGCATGGCATTCTCCACTGAGGTCTGAAATAGAGAACTGCAAAGAGCTATGGCAATTTCTGAGTATGTAATCATAAAAAAAATTGTTGAAAATGTATACATTTATACAACATTTATTTTTGCTCACAGGGTATGACAACAAAGATCCATGTGGGACTACATACACAGCTATGTTTTGAACTTAATTATTATAAACAGAGAAACATTTTAAGTCACCCTTTTTCAAGTCACCTATTCATGCCAACATTCACAGATGAATGTTTACATTTCTTTTTTTTTTCATGCAAAACAAGAAGTGATTTTCTAATGGGGTTTACACAGAGCATATTTGTATTGATTACAAAAACATCATACAACACAACTTGGTATCTAAAGTGTTAAAAAAGAGCTCCCTTTCAATCACAAAAAAAATTAATTATCTGCATAGATCCAAAATGCACATCAGCGCTGACAGTACTGTACATCACATCCTACTGCCAGAAACACAGCTAATTATGTCCTCACTTTATTCCACTCATATAAAGCATAAATGCAGCTTCCTGCAAAACAATTGTACACTTGTAATACATTGTAGATGACCATTTTTGCATTTCAAGGTTCATTGGTGAAATGAATGCCACATCACACAAATGGAATGGACCGTATACTGGTATTTTTGTTTTGTTCAGTGCAGTAATATTGATTTTGTGGGGGTTTTTTTCTATAACAAAGGAATAATAGCCCTCTCATTCAAAAAACAAAAAAAAAAACAAAAAAAAAAACTGTTGCTATGAAATGAAATTTCACCAGCAGTGTGTGATAGGAACAGTGGCATTTTTAGGTTGGTGAGGTGAAGTTCTGCAGCTCATATTGGATCTCATGTGTGCAAAGCTTGTTGGAAAGTTGTTTACTGACTGATTTCATCTTTAAAATTGTCACCAGAACTTTTTTTCAACAAAAGGTCCTCTAACTTAGAGTAAGGCTCCTTACCTATTTTTTTTTTTGTCAATATACATATTGTAGTTTCAAGACCACAATGTACATCCACTGTAAACTTGTGATACTAGTGCCAAAATCAGATGCCCACAGTGTAGACACAATTGTTTGCTTGTTTTTACAGTAACCATCTAAGAAGAACAAAGATTCCTACATAAAGTATACATTGTATTTCAAGATTAAATGAATTTTATTCAAATGCTTTTTGGGAATCTAAGTAGATTTGGTATGGCCTTTTTTTTTTTTCTTTTTTCTTTTTTTTTTTTCTTTTTTGGATAGAGAGATTTGTGTGCGACTGCCTGTGTGTGATATCAACTGTATCTATACATGTAGCATGATCAACAGGCTACTCATAACAGCACAGTTTTTAAAATATCAATTTTATGGCTAGTAAAGTAGACTAGAAAATGATTTGAAAGAAGAATATTCTATTAAACATGAGAGACAGAATTGTAAGAGAGACTAGAAAAGGAAGTTAAATGCAATCCAGAGATCCAGGTGATGCATTAAAAAAAAAAAAAAAAAAAAAAAAAATTATAAAATGCATACATGTAGGACCTACACTTAGGCAAACTTGCTCCAGTTAGAAATTGTCTTTAGACAAAGACCACCTGTCCATAAGAACCAGCTACGTCTTTGTGTTGGTCCCTTCCCCGCCCCCAAGAGCATTTCACAAGTTAATTTATTGTATCTGGCACTATCACTTGCTCAGAAAGACTTCGACTTCTCCCTCAAGTGGTCTTTCTAAACAGGTTTTGCTGAATAATGTCTCTTGCACACCAAATACCCAATAAAAGACTGACATACATTTTGGAACAGCAATGAGGAACACATAATAAGGTCCAACAAATAAATTTGAAGAGTTTGTTTGCAAAAACCGATAAGTCCATATTTGCCAAATGGAGATATTTGCGATTAAAGGTCAAGAAAAATAAGGAGAATAATAAGAAAATTTTTGCTTCTTTTGACCATAACTTCAAAACTATACCTTTATATGTAGTGACCAATATATCGTTTAAAAGGTATTATTTTGTACTTTGTGACAGAGATCGTACTTCAAAATCTTCAAAAATGGACTTATCGGTTTTTGCAAACAAACCCTTCATTTAGAGACTAGCTGTATGACTAGACTCACAGCATTTAAAATGCAAAATGGATTGAACAAGACTTCATACCATTTTCAAATTGACTTTGATTTTAAGAGTGGAATCCTCCATGCAAAGAAAAGTGAGAGTTTTACATGTAGTTGCTTCAGATTGTAACAAGGAAAAGTAGAAATTACGCGGTGCGTAATATATGTCCCCGCCGGAAGTAGCATTTAGTAGCACAATGTACAATATAGGTAAAAAGATCAAGGTCAAAGGTCAAAGAAGTCAAAGGTCAAAATTTTGAAGCCCTCACCTAGTGCCATCACATAAGGCAAACGGAATCGAAATCGGGTTAGAAATGGGGAAGGAGTAGCATTTTGTAGCCAATGTACAATGTAGGTAAAAACTCAAGGTCAAAGGTCAAAGAAGTCAAAGGTCATAATTCTGTGTAGAAGTTTTGAAGCCCTCACCTAGTGCCATCACATAAAGCAAACGGAATCGAAATCGGGTTAGAAATGGCGAAGGAGTAGCATTTGGTAGTAATATGTACAATACAGGTCAAAAATCAAGGTCAGAGGTCAAAGAAGTCAAAGGTCAAAATTCTGTGTAGAAGTTTTGAAGCCCTCACCTAGTGCCATCACTTAAAGCAAACGGAATTGAAATCGGGTTACAAATGGCGAAGGAGTAGCATTTTGTAGCAAAATGTACAATATAGGTCAAAAATCAAGGTCAAAGGTCAAAGAAGTCAAAGGTCAAAATTCTGTGTAGAAGTTTTGAAGCCCTCACCTAGTGCCATCACATAAAGCAAACGGAATCGAAATCGGGTTAGAAATGGCGAAGGAGTAGCATTTTGTAGGCAATGTACAATATAGGTCAAAAATCAAGGTCAAAGGTCAAAGAAGTCAAAGGTCAAAATTCTGTGTAGAAGTTTTGAAGCCCTCACCTAGTGCCATCATATAAAGCAAACGGAATCAAAATCGGGTTAGAAATGGCGAAGGAGTAGCATTTTGAAGCAAAATGTACAATATAGGTCAAAGGTCAAGGTCAAAGGTCACAACTGAAATTCTGTATAGAAGTTTCAAAGCTCTCATGTAGTGCTATCATATAAAGCAAACAGAATCAAAATCGGGTTAGAAATGGCGAAGGAGTAGCATTTTGAACATTTTGATCACACACGGACGCACGGACGGACGCACGGACGGACGGACGGACGCACGGACGGACACACGGACACACAGACACACACACGTACGGAGCCCGTTTCATAGTCCCCTGCTCGAACTCGTTCGGCGGGGACAAAAAGTGAAAATTTGTGGAGTGTGAAAGTATCTCTGTTTATCCAGAGCAATGATCAGTCACGGTCAGTCACATACTGTGTGCACATAAAGGAGATGATGACATCACAGCATTGTATCGCACAACATGCATGACTTTCTTGTGTTTCCTTTTCAAAATGAGTCAAGAACAGACATTTATCAGAGTCAACTTAGGTATGGTATGTAAACAAAGAGTGGAGATTCCTAATTCTACTTGATTGCACAATTACCTATGTATCAAAGAGTGATTGAACGAGAGATTTTCATTTCTAAAATTATTAATGTAAAAGCATGTTATACATATATCAATACTGGCATATGTTCATGGTATCATGATTCAACTGTTTTCTAAAGAGAGTAAAATGGATTTGTTTTTTCATTGAAAAATGAAAACATGCTGAATCATCCTTAAATGTTTTTTTTTATATTGTTTATCCTGTTGTTGTCTTCTCATCCAGCAATGGTGGCATAGACAGTGAGACACTTTAGAAAAAGTCATAACTTTTGTTTCAAATGGATTATCCAACTTTCTTTAACCTTAACTTTGTGTTCTGCTAATGTGTTGCATTCACACAATCCAATTCCATCTGGGTTTAATCATCCTTAAGCTTTTCATACTATATATTTTAACTGCTGCTTCAAGAGTCTAATAAATACTGAATAATCAAAGTTTTATTTCTTTCTTGATGGTGACATATTGGAGAAACTTTAATTTCTAGAGATTTATCAATTTGTCCAATTGTGACCATAGAATAGTTGGCAGGTTACTGCTTCTTATTATGGCTTACAAAAATAAATAGGCCTAGAATCTATGTAATGTGTAATAACTGTAAGTGGATTTCTAGAACCCAACTTCACCACACAGGTTTAGAACTTCAGGTTGGGCCTTAAGCCCACATGATATAAAGGCCAATATGGCAAAGGTTTGGTACCGGACCATGAACAAGGAAAGCAGAATACCATCCATTTGCGATGCCATGCCAGTTTTATCAGCCTCCTGTATTAAGAAAAAAGAAAAATCGGCCTGAAGCGACACGTATTCCTTCGAATATTTTTAGTCTAAAGCGGTCGTTCTAATCTCATTGAAAACGTGAGAAAGGAAGACGGAATGCCGATAATCAATAAACAACTGGAGAAGACCTGTTTTGCCAGGCCTTAATCTATATTTCGGTTCCTTACCCCTGAATGTTACTTTGGCTATCCGCTCCCCCTTGGAGCGAAATCCACGGGCACTTTTCAGGTGCACGATCAACGACATCTTGCTGGGATGTTTCGCCTGAAGATTCGGAGGACTCAGCGGTCACAGACGGATTCTATGCCTCAAAAACGGCAAAACAAACTTGTCACGAAAGTTTCCCGATGTAAACCTCCATTTTGACGTTGTCCGACCGCTGAAGAGAAGTGCTGACGTACATGTACGTGCAGAGTATTAGCTCACTGTTATATTGGCCTAAAATAGGAGCAAACAACACGGAGAGCTCAAGAAAAGGGAAATTAGAATAAGAATGGATTACACAATAACAGATTCGTGGTTCAATACATTCCCTTGCCTGCGGACCGCACTGTCATACGCTGTGTATATCACGGGCACCCCCGCACCAAAATAACTGGTACCGATCGCAGACAAGTCCTCTTTCACGCTGTAAAGAAGGCAACTCTCTGTGAGAACAGAACGCAAAGTTGTTGAGTTATTCGACGCGTTCATTACAAAAAGGGGGTTCCTTTCGCGAATTGTTGATACTAGTACAAGTATTTTAAGTCTTTTCTTTTTTTTTCTTTTTTTGTGGTAAACCACTGGACTTAATTTTCTCTCAAAAGACATCATTGTGATAGCAAATAACATAATTTTGCTTTATATTGAGATTAACATCGCTGCGGGTATTTCTAAACGAGACCAAACATAAAAATACAGTTAGTGAAATTGCAGAATTACACCCATTATAAAATAAGCGAGTCCGGAACAATCATTTAGGGAAGATGTGTTCTCACTGACGACGTGACAAGCGGATTCTTTCTTATTCTGAATATTTGCGCAATAATTTTGGCGAAAATTCAATGACTGCCTAGTGTGGAACATCACTCGAATGCTCGATCTATTTCGTTTAATTCCTGCTCTAGAGCGATTAGATTCCAGTTTCTAGGATGGGACCAGACCTTATGCTTACTTATGAGCACTAACGCTAGCAAGAGACAAACCGTTTCCCTCCTCGTATCAATTTTTCTAATTTTTGCAAACCACTGTCATGTTAAAAGGAGAGATATTTTTCCCAGTCTTCTACTCAGCCTTCTCTTGTCCGTCTTCCGTGCCTCCGTTTGTTGCTGTTGTTGTTGTTGTTGTTGTTGTGTTTAGCATTACATGGATGAGAACGTGCACTTTTACTTTTCTCTGTTGTTGAATCTTTATATTTAGACGCAACGGCGTAGCCAGGATTTGATCTTAGGGGGGGCGGTTAATCTGCGAGGGAGCGAAGCGACCAAGCCCGAGCGAGCGGAGCGAGCGAGGGGGGGGGGGGGGGGGGAGGATGTGGGAGGGGGGTTTCCCCGCTCCCACGGTAAGAACTTTTTGCATTTTAATGTTTGTAAATGGTGCGATTTGATGCATGTTTTTGCGCGTGTTATCGAATTGAAACAGTCCCACTGGTGTTGAAGGTACCAATATAATTTCATGTCGATTATCATTGAACAATTTGGCTATAATATGGTGTCATTTAAATAAATGTCTTGTATTAATTCGTACACTGAATACCATGAACGCGACTGAACCCAAGCGAGCGGAGCGAGGGGGGGGGCGGGGGGAAGGTGTGGGAGGGGGGGGTCCCCCCTCCCACGGTGAGAACTTTTTGCATTTTGATGTTGTAAATGGTGCAATTTGATGCATGTTTTGCTTCTTTTATCGACTTGAAATAGTCCCACTTGTTTAAGGTAGCAGTATATTTTGATATAGATTATTATTGCACAATTTTCCTTATTAATGGTATGATTTAAATACACTTCTTGTATTAATTCTTTTCACTGAATATCACGAACGCGACTGAACCCGAGCGAGCGGAGCGAGCGAGGGGGAGGGGAGGGTCTTTTTGCATTTTGATGTTGCAAATGGTGCAAATTGATGCATGTTTTTGCATGTTTTAACGAGTTGAAACAGTCCCACTTGTTTAAGGTTGCAGTTTATTCTAGTGTATTAATTCTTTTCACTGAATATCATGAACGCGACTGAACCCGAGCGAGCGGAGCGACCGAGGGGGAGGGGAGGGTGTGGGAGGGGGTGTCCCCCTCCCACGGTAAGAACTTTTTGCATTTTGATGTTGTAAATGGTGCGATTTGATGCATGTTTTTGCGCGTGTTATCGAATTGAAACAGTCCCACTTGTTTAAGGTACCAATATAATTTCATGTCGATTATCATTGAACAATTTGGCTATAATATGGTATCATTTAGATAAATGTCTTGTATTAATTCTTACACTGAATATCATGAACGCGACTGAACCCGAGCGAGCGGAGCGAGGGAGCGGGGGGAGGGTGTGGGAGGGGGGTGTCCCCCCTCCCACGGTGAGAACTTTTTGCATTTTGATGTTGTAAATGGTGCAATTTGATGCATGTTTTGCTTGTTTTATCGACTTGAAATAGTCCCACTTGTTTAAGGTAGCAGTATATTTTGATATAGATTATTATTGCACAATTTTCCTTATTAATGGTATGATTTAAATACACTTCTTGTATTAATTCTTTTCACTGAATATCACGAACGCGACTGAACCCGAACGAGCGGAGCGAGCGAGGGGGATGAGAGGGTCTTTTTGCATTTTGATGTTGCAAATGGTGCAAATTGATGCATGTTTTTGCATGTTTTAACGAGTTGAAACAGTCCCACTTGTTTAAGGTTGCAGTTTATTCTAGTGTAGATTATCATTGCACAATTTGCCAATAATATATATAAAATGGTATCATTAAAATAAACTTTTTGTATTAATTCTTACTCTTAATATAATGAAGGCGACTGAGCCCGAGCGAGCGGAGCAGGGAGGGGGAAGGGGAGGGTGTGGGAGGGGGGTGTTCCCCCTCCCACGATGAGAACTTTTTGTATTTTGATGTTGCAAATGGTGCAATTTGATTCATGATTTTGCGTGTTTTTGCGTGTTTTATCGACTTGAAACAGTCCCACTTGTTTAAGGTAGCAATATATTTTCATGTCGATTATTATTGAACATTAAGACTATAAAATGGTATTATTTAAATAAACGTCCTGTATTAATTCTTACACTGAATATCATGAACGCTGTCTGTTCAGCAATCAAACAGAAAAAGCATGCACACGAGGGGCATTTTCCCTCCCAAACGAAGGTGATTTTGCATTTTCAGACCTTAAATTCAGCGATCTGGTGCAAATTTTTGGTGCAATACTTTTTCATCGAAGTGTTAAAATCACGGAATTTAGCTCTTATTCCGAAGGTGCATCATCTGTGTGTAGTATTATGTACAAAGTCTAGTGAGGAAGAGCTTAGGGGAAGGGGATTCCCCCTCCCGCTCGGCGGAGCTTTTGCGTTTTAAGAATTGAAATTAAGCGATCTAGAGCACACTTTTTGTGGAAAATTCGGAAACTGTCATTCCCAAAAATGTACTAGGTCTAAAGTGGGTAACAAGCAATGGAATGGTGGCAAGATACCTCTCCCATATTCAAGGGAGCCTTTTTTTCAGTTTTAAGCTTTTAGAACTGAAATTCAACAATCTGGCGTACACTTTTGTTGGAATATCGGGAAATTTTTCGATCAGAATAGAAGTGTAGCAAGTCTGTGGAAGGAGATTCTATATAATTTTTTGGTTGCAGTTAAGCGTTTTGGTGCACACATTTTGTGTCATATTTGGAAAACTGTTTATGTTCAGAGTGTAGCCACAGTCTACATGCATGGGGGGGGGGAGGGGCGGGCGAGCAGGAAGAAGGCGTGGGCGAGTGTTATCTCCACCCTTCCAGTACGATGGAGCTTTTGCCTTTTTTAAGATTGTAATTGAGTTATCTCGTATACGCATATTTGATGGAATATATGGGAAATCATTTCAAAAATGATTGGGGGGGGGCTTACGGAGGAAAGGGTCGATAAAAAGGGGAAATTCCCCTTGTACATGAGGGAACATTGAGTTTTCGGAATATAAGTGATAAGTCATGTGCACTCAGAATGTTTCATAATTTTTTGTAAATCTAAAAAGTGTACTAAGGCTAGGGAAAGAGGCACAGAGGGGGAGGGTCTGGGAGGGGGTATCCCCCTCCCAAGCACGAGAGATTTTGCATATTTTGAACTGAAATTCAACGATCTGGTGCACACTTTGAGTGAAATATTCAAAAAATTATGATCTTATTTGATGAAAGGTTGAAAAGGAGACCCGCTTCATGTGCATGCATACAGTATACACGCATTTTTTTTTTCCGCCTCGCAAATCCCCGGTCCAAATCTTAGGGGGGGCGACCGCCCCCATCGCCCCCCCCTGGCTACGCCAGTGTTTAGACGCTCTGAATTCTGAATTTTTTATGATCTTCGTTATTCTTTGTGTACACATAAGAGTCAATTTGTTCATTTCCATAATTGTATTCGCCTATTTATTGTTTTCATTTACTCATTTATTTACCTTTCAGTTCTCGAGGCTTTAAACGCAACCTCTAGCGATGTGCAAGTTGGAACAGGCCTAGATAAATAGCAGTTCTTCAAGAAAAAAATCAAATCAAATCAAATCAAATCAACTCACATCACTTTTGTCATTTGGTTATGTTTTGTTTAAATTTGTCACACCTAAGTAATTTATTTTTATTTGATTTGAGAAGAAGAATAATACGAACGAACGAAAGAACATCACGGCATCATATCACATCGAGATCATTGTCCATAACAATGTAGAATTGTGCTCTGCAATTGTCGTTGTATAATGGCCCTGACTTCTCCAAGCATATTTTGTTCTGAGTATTAGAGAATCGGATTTTCTGCATGACTTAAATAATACATTAACGTTAACTTTCTATGAAACCATCGATTCATATATCTCAAAATCTCTCGTATAATGTATTTTCTACTATTATACTAACGGGCAATGCCGCCCGATAGCATGTTTAAGTTGACTGAAATAAGTTATAGTTGACAGTAATATAGGGGCCTACTTTTTCCATTTTCTTTTACCATGCATTTCTTTGAACGGTCTTGCTACGGACTTTGGGAACTTAAAGGGACATTCCGGACGATTTTCATAATTTCACATCATGTAGTACATAAATCAACAACTCCAATGTATAGATTCGTGGAATTTGTTGTGGTCCTTGAGCAGAGAAACCAATAAATTGAAAATCTTAAACAAATTACACTGAACAGTGTTGATGACATCAGAGCCTCATATATTTCAGAAATGTAGCAGTGCAATTCCGTTACAATACCACTTACTCAACAAGTTCACCTGTGAAGAATCTGTGCATGCCTTCTTCTTTTGTTCTGCTTCCTTGAGCCCCAACTCATGCATTCTTTTGGTGAGGCTGCCATGTCATCATTCCTGTTCATTGCAATTTGTTATGAATTTTGAAAACATTCTCATTCCTCATCCCAGTCACTATAAATTCTGAAACTCTGTACTCAGTTTAACTGATTTATAGCTGTTCAAATGTAAAAGTCTGAAAATCATCCGGAGGTTCCCTTTAATATCAGGTTTCTTTTATATCAGAGGCTTCAGAGGCCCAGACAAACAAAAACAAAACAAAACAAGACAAGCACAATTACAAGAAGGACCACTTCACACCCCCCCCCCCCCCGCGTCTATCTTGAAAAACTGTTCGTCTACGTTGAAATAGATGAAATAGATAATGGGCCTTGCAAGTCGGCCCATTAATTGGGAAATTGGAACTGGTGTGGTATTGTAATAGGGAATGACCCAATTAACTACAGTTGATGCATATTCGATTCTTAGTTCATTGCGATTGTGTGTGGGGGGGGGGGGAAGAAGGGAAACATAATGTCTCAGACTGATCTTGCAAATTGATATAGAACTGCAACTACATTGTATAACTTGATTTTCAGGAAGAAAAATGTAAAGATTCGGGGGGATGTCTCCCCTGACAGACTCTCATCTCCCTGATTACCTCCACCACCCCCCCCCCCGGCCCCGCCCCCGGGCCTACAGACCACCTATGTTACTGAGTATGCCTATACAATAAAGTGTATTATGTTGATTACGCAGCAATGTACCCTCCTCAATCGCCCCCTTCAGTCTCAAAATGACCACGTCATTTCTTTGGTTTAGAGCCAATCATACACTCAAGGCGTTTTCAAATCAGCCCGATGTTTCGAAATAGCGCGCTATTTTCTGACTTGGCAAATTAACCCAATCACGAAATAGCGCGTGTCTTGATAATGTGAATACAAATTAGCGCGCTAATTGATCCAGAAAATTTCTCGAGTCCAACTCGGGAAATTTCCGAAATAGCAGGATAATTAATGCGAACTAGCGCGCCGTTTGATAATGTTCGGGCTGATGTGAATAGGAAATGAAATAGCGCGCTAATTTGCGATCGAGAAAAATATCTCGAGCTTGGATTTTTATCGGGCTGATGTGAAAACGCCTAGAGAGTTTGGCCAACTCGGTTTCATCTGGACTCATCATGGAGTGCATTCCTTGGTTACATGTTTGCCTTATGCCTCCATTGTGCTACCCGGTAGACCAGAGTTGGACAAACTTTATGTTTAATGACAATTATAACAATATGGCACTGTACATATGGAGAAGAATGTCGCCCTCTCTTCATCCAAGGTATAAAACCTGTAGTTCCTCCTTGGACATGCTGGACCATTCAGTCTCTGATTTTAATCAGGGAGATGCGATTCCACCTCCCTGTTTTAATATATAGAACCAGTCACTATAAAAATACATGTATCATCTTTTGAAGGGTACAAGACCATGGATACTATTACAATAATTGCAAAGTGGTATAGGTAATACATTACTTTTAGAATTATTCATTGACAATTTGATATTATGAAATGAAATTTGAATTGAATTGAACTGAATTGAATTGAAATGAATTGAATTGAATTGAATTGAATTGAATTGAATTGAATTGAATTGAATTGAAGTGAAGTGAACTGAAGTGAATTGAATTGAATTGAAACAATCACAATAGTGTATAATTCATGCAGGGTTTGACACTTCTAGCGCTTGTATGCTAGCCCCGAGAAAGTAAAATTTAAAAGTCGAGTAAGCAAAGATGTACAAGCAAGAAAGTGGAATCAGCTATCTGCAGGGCAAAGAGTACAGCAACCTTCATATTACCCGATCTCTCTACAGAGGAGAAAAACAATGAAAATACACAAATGAATAATCACCGGCGGAACTATCGTTGGATTTGAGTTAACTATTCGGTCACGTTTAAAAGTCATGCAATCAACCGGAAGGTACTTTTTAGTACCGTCGTGTGTTGTATTGTAAGCTATCAATGGCTATACAGACACATAGAAATTGAAGACACTGCATGATAAGAAAGAAATGACGTCACGAATATTTACAGTCAGTGTAGTCAACATTGTTACACAAGACAATGTCATCAATCGCAATAAAGAAGCTATGCAAAAAAAAAAAATGCAGACAGCAAGACAGTGAGAAGTTTATTTGATTAGATAGTTGTAAATGAAAAAAAAAAATCTTGATGTTTTGTTGTCCAAGCCTATATCGTTGTTCTGAAGATTTGATTTTATTGATTTTATTGGACGAGTAAATCTCGTACGTAGGCCTACTAACATTCTACAGTGTGTGTTTGTGATTGGATAGTACATGCATAGTCCACTGATCGTGGACTCGTATAATAATATCATATTAGTCATGATAATCATAACATATCTCCTATACAAATTGATCGTAAGTGTTTCTTTCGATCACTAATTATTGCCAACATAACCTAAATTCGCTTCGATAACGGAAATTGAATTGGAATCTACACGCTCTGTCGCAAACAAAACCATAAAAATAGCAACAGCAACAAAACCTTGACATAAGAAGCGCTATCTGTTTCGTTTACAGAGGTCAGAAGGATACTGTAAAGCAGGCGTACACATTCACGAAAGTATATAGATAGAATAATATATTACACGTGCTTTTTTATAGGCCTCTTCTCAGTGCCGTATATTAAGAGAGTCTGGCCAACTCGGTTTTCGGCTTAGGTGTGAAGCCTGTGATTGGTCAAAAGCTGGTCCCGTGACCTACAGGCGCCATGTCGTTACCAAAGTCAATCACACGGGCGCGAGCAGAGCTCATACGCAGTGCCCATTGTTCATTACGCGCAGCTACGCGCTAATATTGCTTGCCTTGGGGACTTCCCCTGAATATCAGTCATGGTGCAGTGGGGATCCCTTGTCATTGCCGTAAGGTTGTCAACTTTATTTAAAGCCCAAACAAAGTTCTGGTATGCCTGCAAAAGTTGTCAAATTTTGCTCCAAAATGTGAACGTATGCCTAGGAAATGTGCAGAATAACGCTGTAATAACAAGATATTCGATGGGAAAGGACGAAAATGGGATATATTAACCAAAAACATTCAGTCTCGGAACTTACCCGAACGGGGTCAGGCTAGACTCGGACTCGGGGATAACTCGGCCTCGCTTTGCTTGACGGCGGGATGAGTTGTACTGCTACTGGTTTTCCCTCTGGATTGTACAGTACTATGCATACGGGAGCGGCCTGTATAAACTACATTGTAGCGTTCTGGCTACTCGCAGTGCTAAATGGTCCGAGTTGTTACAACACGCGCATCAAAAACCTCTTTGGCGCGCATGCAAAATTAGTGTGCGCCTCTCAAGCACCTCTAAAAACAATCAAAGACAATTGATAAACAACAACAAAAACTTCAAAGACCGCGCGTCTCAGCAACTGAGGCGATGTGCGTATTATAAAGCGTCTTTGCTAGTAGGCTTGAGGACCGCGCGCTGTCCATTTGTTTTGTACAGGATTAGCACGCACTTTCCTGTCTGCTCAGTAAGGCCTCGTTTGGCCGGTGCCCGTAGTATTATAGAGTATTATAGAATGGGTAGCGAGAATCCTGCGATCTGATTGGTCGAGAGCTATGTGTTCATTTTTACTGGCCGCACGCTGAGTCACAGTGGTAAACATGTTATCGCGCACTTAGCAAGTGTACGCGTACTTGTAACAAAGGTTCGCGCACTAAAGCGAGCGTTCGCGCACTCAGCTTGGCCATGCATCCAGTAAAAACTGATGCATGGCTGGCCATGCATCCAGTAAAAACGGTAAGTACGGGTATGCATGCCCTTTACGGCAAGCCAAAAGGAAATGCATCCAGTAATTTGTCATCGGGCAACACGATAGAAAACTGGGTTTTTGACAAGAAAATTACCCATTCTATAAATCAAATGACGCACATGTCTTTTCGTGCGTCAGTCGGAATATAGTGTGCATGCGGTAACTATGGAATTTAGCCTAAACCCACTCGGCTTCGCCTCGTGGGTTTAAGCATTCCATAGTTACCTTATGCAACGGCGTAGCCAGGATTTGATCTTAGGGGGGGCGGTTAATCTGCGAGGGAGCGAAGCGACCAAGCCCGAGCGAGCGGAGCGAGCGAGGGGGGGGGAGGATGTGGGAGGGGGGTTTCCCCGCTCCCACGGTAAGAACTTTTTGCATTTTAATGTTGTAAATGGTGCGATTTGATGCATGTTTTTGCGCGTGTTATCGAATTGAAACAGTCCCACTGGTGTTGAAGGTACCAATATAATTTCATGTCGATTATCATTGAACAATTTGGCTATAATATGGTGTCATTTAAATAAATGTCTTGTATTAATTCGTACACTGAATACCATGAACGCGACTGAACCCAAGCGAGCGGAGCGAGGGGGGGGGCGGGGGGAAGGTGTGGGAGGGGGGGTCCCCCCTCCCACGGTGAGAACTTTTTGCATTTTGATGTTGTAAATGGTGCAATTTGATGCATGTTTTGCTTCTTTTATCGACTTGAAATAGTCCCACTTGTTTAAGGTAGCAGTATATTTTGATATAGATTATTATTGCACAATTTTCCTTATTAATGGTATGATTTAAATACACTTCTTGTATTAATTCTTTTCACTGAATATCACGAACGCGACTGAACCCGAGCGAGCGGAGCGAGCGAGGGGGAGGGGAGGGTCTTTTTGCATTTTGATGTTGCAAATGGTGCAAATTGATGCATGTTTTTGCATGTTTTAACGAGTTGAAACAGTCCCACTTGTTTAAGGTTGCAGTTTATTCTAGTGTATTAATTCTTTTCACTGAATATCATGAACGCGACTGAACCCGAGCGAGCGGAGCGACCGAGGGGGAGGGGAGGGTGTGGGAGGGGGTGTCCCCCTCCCACGGTAAGAACTTTTTGCATTTTGATGTTGTAAATGGTGCGATTTGATGCATGTTTTTGCGCGTGTTATCGAATTGAAACAGTCCCACTTGTTTAAGGTACCAATATAATTTCATGTCGATTATCATTGAACAATTTGGCTATAATATGGTATCATTTAGATAAATGTCTTGTATTAATTCTTACACTGAATATCATGAACGCGACTGAACCCGAGCGAGCGGAGCGAGGGAGCGGGGGGAGGGTGTGGGAGGGGGGTGTCCCCCCTCCCACGGTGAGAACTTTTTGCATTTTGATGTTGTAAATGGTGCAATTTGATGCATGTTTTGCTTGTTTTATCGACTTGAAATAGTCCCACTTGTTTAAGGTAGCAGTATATTTTGATATAGATTATTATTGCACAATTTTCCTTATTAATGGTATGATTTAAATACACTTCTTGTATTAATTCTTTTCACTGAATATCACGAACGCGACTGAACCCGAACGAGCGGAGCGAGCGAGGGGGATGAGAGGGTCTTTTTGCATTTTGATGTTGCAAATGGTGCAAATTGATGCATGTTTTTGCATGTTTTAACGAGTTGAAACAGTCCCACTTGTTTAAGGTTGCAGTTTATTCTAGTGTAGATTATCATTGCACAATTTGCCAATAATATATATAAAATGGTATCATTAAAATAAACTTTTTGTATTAATTCTTACTCTTAATATAATGAAGGCGACTGAGCCCGAGCGAGCGGAGCAGGGAGGGGGAAGGGGAGGGTGTGGGAGGGGGGTGTTCCCCCTCCCACGATGAGAACTTTTTGTATTTTGATGTTGCAAATGGTGCAATTTGATTCATGATTTTGCGTGTTTTTGCGTGTTTTATCGACTTGAAACAGTCCCACTTGTTTAAGGTAGCAATATATTTTCATGTCGATTATTATTGAACATTAAGACTATAAAATGGTATTATTTAAATAAACGTCCTGTATTAATTCTTACACTGAATATCATGAACGCTGTCTGTTCAGCAATCAAACAGAAAAAGCATGCACACGAGGGGCATTTTCCCTCCCAAACGAAGGTGATTTTGCATTTTCAGACCTTAAATTCAGCGATCTGGTGCAAATTTTTGGTGCAATACTTTTTCATCGAAGTGTTAAAATCACGGAATTTAGCTCTTATTCCGAAGGTGCATCATCTGTGTGTAGTATTATGTACAAAGTCTAGTGAGGAAGAGCTTAGGGGAAGGGGATTCCCCCTCCCGCTCGGCGGAGCTTTTGCGTTTTAAGAATTGAAATTAAGCGATCTAGAGCACACTTTTTGTGGAAAATTCGGAAACTGTCATTCCCAAAAATGTACTAGGTCTAAAGTGGGTAACAAGCAATGGAATGGTGGCAAGATACCTCTCCCATATTCAAGGGAGCCTTTTTTTCAGTTTTAAGCTTTTAGAACTGAAATTCAACAATCTGGCGTACACTTTTGTTGGAATATCGGGAAATTTTTCGATCAGAATAGAAGTGTAGCAAGTCTGTGGAAGGAGATTCTATATAATTTTTTGGTTGCAGTTAAGCGTTTTGGTGCACACATTTTGTGTCATATTTGGAAAACTGTTTATGTTCAGAGTGTAGCCACAGTCTACATGCATGGGGGGGGGGGAGGGGCGGGCGAGCAGGAAGAAGGCGTGGGCGAGTGTTATCTCCACCCTTCCAGTACGATGGAGCTTTTGCCTTTTTTAAGATTGTAATTGAGTTATCTCGTATACGCATATTTGATGGAATATATGGGAAATCATTTCAAAAATGATTGGGGGGGGGGCTTACGGAGGAAAGGGTCGATAAAAAGGGGAAATTCCCCTTGTACATGAGGGAACATTGAGTTTTCGGAATATAAGTGATAAGTCATGTGCACTCAGAATGTTTCATAATTTTTTGTAAATCTAAAAAGTGTACTAAGGCTAGGGAAAGAGGCACAGAGGGGGAGGGTCTGGGAGGGGGTATCCCCCTCCCAAGCACGAGAGATTTTGCATATTTTGAACTGAAATTCAACGATCTGGTGCACACTTTGAGTGAAATATTCAAAAAATTATGATCTTATTTGATGAAAGGTTGAAAAGGAGACCCGCTTCATGTGCATGCATACAGTATACACGCATTTTTTTTTTTTCCGCCTCGCAAATCCCCGGTCCAAATCTTAGGGGGGGCGACCGCCCCCATCGCCCCCCCCCCTGGCTACGCCAGTGACCTTATGCACACAATTCCGACTGACGCACTCAGACCTGTGCGTCATTTGTATACTGATGAACATGGCGATCACGAACTCTGTGTAAATTGTCTGAAATAGGGTCGAGTTTTCCCTGAGACCGAGTTAGTCTGGAGCCTTCTGGAATAAAAGTCGGTTTACCGACTTTTATTATTTTTCTCAAAATACTCCAAAACGACTCATCATTCCGGCAAACCGCGTCAGCCAGGTAAGTTTCTTTGCAGACTCTTTCGATATATTGCAAGCAAATATGAAATGGTGCCAGACGGGTTCTCAAGCCCTTACCAGAACTTAGTTTTCACTTTAAGTATATAGAAGGTACAACACGAAAGATATTTTGATATCTTATTGCCATAAACTGAAGATTAGTCATGCCTTCCTGCGCAGCATGGCGTTGCGCGAACCTACCTGGCTCTTAGTGTAATGATGCACCGCTTTCCGACAGATCCAAAAAAAAAAGGAAAAAGCGGGAAATCAGAGTGCGACGGGAAAAATATATCTGATTTGTTTTCTTTGGATTCCTCGCGGTGTCTTTCAGACTATCCAAGTTTTGATTCACATTTGTATGTCTCCGCCATAACATACGAAAGTGTCTCCTGAGGCATTTGTTTTGGTCGTCCGTCCGTCCTTCCGTCTGTCCTTCATATCGCAATCAATATTGTGGACACCGTTTGAGGTAATGAAACTTGACATGTATGCTTGTGTGAGTGGACGAAGTTTTGTTTTTAGCTTATAGGGCTTATAGGACCGTGATTTTCTCGTGATTTTATTTTTTATTTTATTTTTTTTGGGGGGGTATGGGAGGGGTAAGGGTCAAGGATCAATGTCATGTCACAAATGTACACACAAGTAGTTATGTACATGTATCATGGCTGTATGCATGGTTGTTTTAATGTGTACATTGTATGTACACAGGGTGACCAGAATAATGGAGAACATTCTATATGATATACAGTAGTACATACAGGCTGAACAGATCAGTGGAGAATTTTCTATGTGGTATACAATGTAGCTACAGTACATGCATGTGACAGGAAATACATTATAGCTCACTCAATCTAGAATGATTTAACCCATTCCAGAAAATTCTAGGAAGTGCTGGCTGAGTGAGGCACTGCCCTTGTAACCCAATGTGATTGGTAGTTCATTTTGGCAATTATGTTATGCACATATTAGGCAGTGAGTCATCCAGGATTCCTGGAATTTGGACTTGCTAGTATGTTCAGGTATGTGGCCCCAGGTTGGAGAAAATTACAGAATGTACTAGAAAGGGGTGAATGGATAGTATATAAGCCGGAGAAATTCTGAGGTAGGCAGAGTACCTAACACCTCTGCTCTGAGAGTTACGTCACTTCTGGCTCTGAAGCGACTTGTTATAGTCAGTCCTGTGTTACCTGCTGACCTGCTATACAAACTGTGTTTGTGGAGATAAGGCCTGGAAGACATTTTGCCTGCAGAGAATTAATTTGCCTACGTTGGAGACAGACTCCATATTTTAATGTCAACGGACATTGTTACGGCAAAGCTGTGACGGGCTGGATTCCTCGCTGGACATTATAAAGTGAATCATCATTCAACGCATCAACTGGACGTGGTCGTCATAACGTCTGGATTTTACACGTTTCGCTGTGAACATTATACCGTGGGCATCTATCGTGGATTTTACCCCGGATTTATACTGTGGATTAATGCAACCTGTGCCTTTGGAGTTACGTCGGAGGAATCATTCATCGGTGCGTCAAGGATCATTCATCGGTGCATCGAACATCGTATCTGAACATTTTCAAAGGACTTCTTGATAACATAATATGTAAGTGATTCTATTACCGATTTGTAATTGTTTCTATTGATCATTATTGTACTGATGTGAAAACCGATTACGAGTCTGTACCCACAATAACCGCCTGAACATTAGTTGATTGTTTCTTTTGTGCGATCATTCTCAGAGTGATTTTGGTCGTAACAGTCAGGTAAAATGTAATATTAAAATTCTACTCTCTATTGTTGAAATACTATTACCCATGCAGTTCCTAAATACCTTGGAAATTACCCAATTCACAAACTTAAAACGTAATGGTACACGTATTTTGCATGCCATCATTACTACACAATGACGCGTGATAGGGAAAGATTTTGGCCATGATGGTCAAAGGTAGGTGAAAATACTAAAATGACAGAATTTTCTATATACTTTTAATACAACCGTTGAAAGTATTGCCATGAAAATAGTAGTAAGTAAAAAGTAGTGAGAAGAAGTAAGCAAAAGTAAAAATGCTCAAATTCCTTAATACTTGCTCTCTTAAACAATAAAAGACATCCATTCATACCTAGTTCAAGGAAAGTAAACATTCGACGCATTAAATTTTAGTGACAAATTTGCCATTTTTTTCTGCCAATTATGTGAAACTGTCGTGTAACATTGTCAAGACGTACTCTACACCTGCTAAGAGAACAATGTAATATGGCGGAGGAATACCGGTCGCCATTAGGACATCTTTATTTGTGTGGGTTTTTTTTTTAATTATTATTTGGTACAGATGTCACTGAGGATATCCCTCATATTATGTTATCCAGGTAAAGTACTTGTGCTTTCGTTCAACATGTCTTTTTTAGATATTATTTTTAAACAATTTTAGATCATTTTACATATACCTTAATATCGGTGACGTCACTTTTTCATGTTGTACGTTGTACATAGGTGTATTCCTTTTGAATTACATACTAATCGGCCTTCATGTCAGTTTCATACATATATGGGACTATGGTAATTGATGATTACAATATATTTACGTGGGAAACAGTAATAACTGTGGAATTCGTCTATCCTCTGCACAGCTAGAATTGTAAATTTATATAATACATCATGTTGTTATACAATATTCTTGTTCCCTGGACAACTTGCTAAATACAATATACATAGCATACAGTCTAGTGAAAGTTTACGATACGACTTACTGTGAATTCTTCTTTTATTTTCACAGCAATAATTCAGCATTTTTATATTCAGGAATTATGTCCTTTAGACAGCTTCCCTATTATTTATACGGTATACCTGTGTGCTTCTGTCTATTTGAATGTGTAAAAATGATTGATTGTTGGCTTTGTTCAACATGGATGGAATGAAAGAATGTCCCTCCCTCAACCTACCCACTTCCTCTCTCTCTCCCTCTCTGGGCAAGAGAAAGAAAAGTCAAGCAACACCATGGCCATGCCTTTGGGACGCCTGCGCGTACACACTCCAAGCGCACACGCTAAAACCATAAGCGCACTGTACGCTGGGTAACGACATGGCGTCCTATTTATGAGTTGGCCAGACTCTCTTAATATACGGCACTGCCTCTTCTGGCAAGATAGCGCCCTCTCTTGAACATGTATGTCATTAACTCTGCCACTTCTAATTCTCGGAACATCAATGAGTTGAATGATAGATATCCAACATAATTATTCATATCTTTCATTTAAAGCCCAAAGAAAGTTCTGGTACGCCTGCAAAAGTTGTCAAATTTTGCTCCAAAATGTGAACGTATTCCTAGAAAATGTGCGGAATGACGCTGTAATAACAAGATATTCGATGGGTAACGACGAAAATGGGAAATATTAACCGAAAACGTTCAGTCTCAGAACTTACCCGGGGTAAATTACAGAATACCGGCAGCCAATCACGGAGAGCGCAAATCGCTCTGAAAAGAGCGTAATTACGCTTGCCGATAGCAACCATTAAAATATTAATCCGATCTGCGATACGGTCCGTGATTCGGCTGTCGACGATTGCATTTGTTTACGTGTGTTTTCTTTGCTCTGTGCGGTGAGAAGTGTGGTATCTTACGTTGTTCTCGGGGGTTTCGGGGGTGTCCCCCGAATAATGTAGTTCTAGATCCTGACGATGCTAGTCTAGACTATCCGTTAAAATTTACCCGAATTTACGATGTATACTCACGTTTTTAGGAGTCGAGGATAGTCCATATCCTAGAAATTGATAGCAATTTAGGTGAGACTAGAAAACAATCACTTATCTAATTGCTGGTGCTAGCTTACAGTAGTGCTTACGCACTGTGTGAGTGCGCTTGACAGCCCACCATGTTGACTCTATATGCACTCAATACAAATACAACATACAGTATACAACATTATACAGATATTGACTGGTACGGGGTGGAATATTATACAAATAGTGAATGGTCACGAGTGCAATGGTACGAGATTTCGCACGAGGTGAAAGATAGAGGCGCTCTATTCAACGAGGCGAAGCCGAGTTGAATAGTGCGCCTCATCTTTCACCGAGTGCGAAATCTCGTTCCATTGCACGAGTAAAGACCATACACTATTTGATTTATACAACGTCCAAGTAGATCTTTTTGGTCTAAGTAGGCCTAGAAGTCTATATATGTATGAAAAATATAGCCATACTTACATGTGGATCCACTGCGATTCTCTTTCTGGCTTGTGCAATCAGTGTACAGGTCACAGCTATACTAGCGTTCATACACGTACACTACCACTACGTAGGCCTACGTACGCGCATGCATAATATGTACGGCACACGTACCTGCGCTAGCTGCATGCGATTGTCAATATGCAACACACAGTACACGCAGTACCGTACAATCTTCTCGAACCGTGGAATAGAACGAAAAAATCGAACCAAGTTGCACGCAAAAATAGAACCAAAATTGCACGGCGCGTTGAATGGAGTACTTATTTAATATCACGTCACCAACAATCCTCCAATCAAATTACAAGGATCTACTTGGACGTTGTATAAAACATTCTTTGGACCGCCAGGGAGTTATATTTTCCCAAGGGATTACATTTTCCCGAAGCGCGCAGCGCTGAGGGAAAATATGATCACGAGGGAAAATATAACTCCCTGGCGTTCCAAAGATTGTTACATTCCACCCCCTACCAGTCGATATCTGTTATATTAGATGGCCTTGCCCTTGATTATGCTTTACAGAAGAGCCTACACTGACGACGCATAGCCTAACCGTTTATACGCTCATGTTAGCCCGACCAGACGCTGTGTGCGCGCTGTCGCGATTTTGTGCAGCGGCGACTAGGCTCATGTCCTCTAACGACAGTAGGCCCTACTAACGTTAAGCTCAAGTCCAGTAACGACGCTTTATAGTTAAGTTAGGCTCAGGTCCAAAAGATATCAGCAGATGTTCTAGGGTCTTCTCACAAAACAATTCTAACTTTACTCTTCGGCCTATAACGTTATGGCCTACTGGGCAATTTGTATCATTTGACATTTGTTTCGTAGTACAGGTAGCCTAACAGTTAGATTCTAATGTTTGTTAAATGTTAGGCCTAATTTAGAACTAACGTTAGAATCAAATTGGCTCCCCATGCCTAGTGCATCATCTTTTTCTTCCCCGTGATTTTTAGTCAAATTGTCTTGTGCCAGGACCGGTATAGACATTACAACATTAGGCCTACCTTCTGTCATCAGGAATCTGCAGCAATTTCAAAATCAGTCTCCTTTTTACTCTGTTGCAGAGATGAACATTGTAGAAACACAGTGATTTGCAAACCAGTCTACTCGGTGTTGTAGTCCTCCACTTGTTCGATGTAACGTTAGGCCAACAGTTAGATCTAGACTAGTCTAAATAAGTTACGTCAATAAAGATGAATGAACTGTCCTCGTTCTAAGAACTGAACTGAACGAAATGTCTCACAGACTATTAACTCGCTTGTTTTAGGAGATGTTTAGTGGAGTTAGAATCCTTATCCTCCAAATTCTTATCGAGCTCGTCGTCGTTTATAGACAAAACGGGGTTCCATTTGGAAGTGTGAATCCAAACTTCGCGGGCCGAGTGATACGATACGTGCATGTAGTAAACGGTACATCGGTACGGTACCTACCCCAACCAGTCAGGCAAGCCTAGCGCATGGCGCTACTCCGCGTCGCGCCGTGCATGCCGTCTACTCTCTCACGTACATCGTGTGTGTGTGTGTGTGGGGCCGGGGGGGGGGGGGGCGGGGAGGGGGGGGGGACAGATCATATCGATCCAGACTGCAGCAATCGATAGTAATCGTTTGCTCGTCCCAGTTATCGATGTGGTCCCACACCCTTATATTGGTGTAATTGTTCTTATTTCAACCGTAAGAGGGCGACACACATGGAAGAAATATATTCATTTGACCAGTTGGTGAAATATAACGAGCTGGGAAAATATAACATTTGCGATCCTCGCAAACAGTATCATGTGACGAGCTCTTGACCAATCACATACCAGAAACTGTCTAAGCCATCTAATATAACAGCTTATGCGTACGTGTGGCAGTGGTAGCGCGTATTGAGTCTGCAGAACGCGCGCATGTTTAGTAGTACAGGGTACGACGTATAGCAGTTGAGTGCGGGTTACGCCATTTCCTGACCCACTTTATCTGACACACTCTTTCTGACACACTTTTTTTGCCATTCACTTTGTACACGGGGCAGTTTTCATGAGACGGCGTCTGTTATTGGCTACTGTGCTAATGAATATTCAAGACTATGGTATGGCTTGTCGAACGTCGCGCTCAAGGCCGGCCAATAAGAGGCGGCCAGGAGCTGGTGAGCTGGAGGCGCGCGGCAATTTCTAACCTCATCCACGTGTAGGCCTTGCTACTACGTGGGCTTCCAGTACCTTTTTTTTTTTTCAGCTGCTTAACCCATCCACGTACGGGCCCTCTGTGTACTAGTAATCTTCGTGCCTGCCTAGTAAGTCGGCAGTGAACTTGGGCGCGATCTTCCCTACGGCGCGATCTACACGCGAAGGGTATTCATGTTCCCAACCCCCCCCCCCCCTACCCCGAGATAGCTCTGGAACATTCCATTCAATGACGGGGGTTTTATTTTGCAATGTTATCAAATAACTCTCATGTAAGCAAATTCTTGCCATAGCTAATCTATTTTAGAATAAAATCGTAATCCATCTATGATTAGATAACCTAATTCAAATTGGCAGAGACATAGAAAAATATTTGTTTTACAATCGTGATACGTTCAACTACTCATCTGTGCTGAAATCCGCATGTCTGCTCCACACATGTTATCGCTATCGCTCAAACTTCGATCGCGGTGCCGGTGGCTTGTGTGTGTTTACAACATGTGTGCATATGGAGGAAGCATGGGGCTGAAAAAACAGTACCACGTGGTGAGGTAAAAAAACAAATCGGACGTAAGAAGTCGTACATTCGAGAGCTAAACAGACAAATAGCGAAAACAAAGTCCACTGAAAAGGTCTTGACACTGTAATGTATGTTCCAAATTCATGTCTGGCTTAGTTTCGAGAGAATTTTCTACACTTGTAAAGGTTTTATTTGCAAGAGATCAGGAGTGAGATCGGTGAAGTAGCTAAACATGTACTCTATGTGACTGTTGGTGACTGTTGCATGCATGCTTGCACGTGGCTAGGAGAGTGCGGCAAGAACGCTAGGAATGCACCACCAGCACGTACGGTGGACTGCAAATTCTTGGGGCAAAATTAGACTTCATTGTTCAGCCCGTCTAGTATTTATATATTCATAATAATTCTAATTCTTCATGAAATCACGATAAAAATTCTTCATATTTATATTCATAATACATTTAAGAAGCGTAATATGAAATATTTTGACCTTTTTTTTTGAAATCCAAAGAAAAAAAAATGTTTTGAATAAAAAATTGATAATAAATAATAGTTCTTGACTCAAGTCTAAACTTCGTGCGTCTTCTTCCAGTTACCCCGCAGTTGCCCATGGATACGACGCATAAATAATCAGCTGTTTGCCGAGTCATTCCTACCCTACTGCCTCTGTTCAAATTGAGAGCGATTGTGATTTTATCGGTGGCATTTATAGTTTCATGACCTAATCCAATAAAACTAGACAAATTTAAACATCAAATGTTGTGACAGTTTTTGTCAGAATTTCCTATCAATATCACTTGTTGCCACGATAGTTATGAGATTTCACTAGCTTCATTATCGAAGCTGTTCTGAGGCTGTTGGACATTTGAAAGAACTGCTTTGTAAGAAATCACCTTTTATTTATTATCTATTTTCACACACAAGAATTTTGATGACTTACATAATCTTTTAAAACTATTCTAATGTCATAATATTTCATGATGGTATGTGTTCTGTCTTTACATGGCAAGATGGGATTTTTTTTTCTTCCGTCCAGGGTCAAAGAAGGAAGTGACAGGAAGGAAACCAACACGATAGGAAGGAAATGAAAAGGATAGAATGAAACACCTGCTCAGCGGGCTCTTTTTTATTGATTTTTACAATGGTGAATGCAGTACATCAGAATTTAAGTAAATTTACAGTTCTAAATGATTTATCATTTGAAAAATGAGCAAAGAAAATGGGATATAATCGAGTTCTTAAAATGAAAACTAAATTAGCATCGCCATTTAGATCTAATATTTACTAAAGAATAGCCCTGAGGCAACCTTATTGTCAAGCTTTTGGTTGAGTTTCTTTAGAGAAACGAATTTTTGGAGCATTAACCCAAGTGAACAACCAAAAGGTTAAAAAAAAAACTGATTAAATGCAGGTCTCTAGGTCTAGACCACTCCTGTGCATGAGCGAGCAACAGCCCCCGTGGACAGTGTCACTCTCGTCCTTGGCCTAGGCTAGGCTTCTCGTGTCGTTCTCGCCATCATCAATGATCAACGTCATGGTCACACGAAATAAATTGCATCATCAAAAGGGTTCGTATATCATCACCAGAATCATTATGATCATCATCACTATCATCTCAACCACAGCAAAACCCTGAATATCATTCCCACCATAGTCGCTCCCAGCTCACAAAAACACATCAGCATACAGACATCGCAGACTTTGTAGCTAACTACGTTAGACTTTAGATCAATGTTAGTTGTACACAAAATGAAACGGAGGTGGAAAACTAGTAATGAATACACGGAGATCATCAACGATGGCATTTTACCGTAGAAAAAATACACTGAACATCTTGCACCGCAAAAAAAAAAAAAAAAAATTGAGGTAAAAAACTACGTTGAGGAAAACTAGGGTGAAAACTCGCTGCTTGGAAGACGAACGATGAAGACACTGTACGGTAAAAATGCACACGGAAACAAACAAGTGGGTACCATGAATGTTCTCGCACACACGTAGATAATCTACATCGTGTTCAATCAAAAAACTCAACAAACACTCGAACTAAAACTCACCTCTAAATTGTTGCAAACGAGATAATCACTTCAAAAAATGGGGGAAAACACTTGTGGTAGTACGATTGTACTCTAAGAATAACAGAGATAAGATGATACGAAAGCAAAAGAGAGAAAAAGAGAGAGAAATGGACAGGAAACCTGCAGAAGTTATGCTACACTCACTGGCACTAAAACGCAATTCAATACACACACGCACACTGGTAATCAGATATCGTCATGGACCCCCTTGAGAAGATCGATATCACGCGTAAGTCAATAGCTAAAAGCCAATCACAGACACAGAATCAGACCGAGTGACTTATTATGAAAAAATTATCGCAAGGCTGATGAATATTCATTAGCACAGTTGCCAATAACAGAGGCCGTCTCATGAAAACTGCCCCGTGTACAAAATGAATGGCAAAAAAAGTGTGTCAGAAAGAGTGTGTCAGATGAAGTGGGTCAGGAAATGGCGTAACCCGTTGAGTGCGCACATGTCTCTTGACAATACGCGTATACGCGCTGCCTTGCCAAACTAGTGTGTAGTGTGATTGTATCGTGATGACTTGTGTCGAAAAGAGATGAAGGAAGAAGGGCTGCCAGCTGTGATGACGTCATCACGATTAAAATAGTTCCGTCAAAATCGGGTCGATTTTCTTTATCGTCGATTTACTCGAGTTATCTCGATTTAGAGCAGTTTTCCTCCGAAACCACTCAATTTTCATAAAAATTGTGTGGTCAACCTACTTTTTGACGGCCGTTCCGTTTCTGGCCTTTTTGGGGGCCCCAAACGTCGGGAAAGACGAATTTCAGCCCTTCGGGCTGAAATTCATCTCTAAGGGAGAGCCGCCGGAGGCGGGGCCGAAGGCCCCGCCTCCGGCGGCTCTTATACGCACCAATATGCTAATTTATATGAGGCAAAACCGGTATTCTGTAATTTCCCCCTTACCCGAACGGGGTCAGGCTAGACTCGGACTCGGGGATAACTCGGCTTCGCTTTGCTTGACGGCGAGATGAGTTGTTTGGTTGTCCCTCTGGATTGTACAGCGTTGTACTATGCATATGGGAGCGGCCTGTATAAACTACATTGTAGCGTTCTGGCTACTCGCAGTAATGGTCCGAGTTCTTACAACGCTCGCATCAAAAACCTCTTTGGCGCGCATGCAAAATTAGTGTGCGCCTCTCAAGCACCTCTAAAAACAATCAAAGACGCTTGATAAACAACAACAAAAACTTCAAAGACCGCGCGTCTCAGCAACTGAGGTGATGTGCGTATACTAGGGGATATAGGCTTGAGGACCGCGCGCTGTCCAGTTGTTTTATACAGGATTAGCACGCACTTTCCTGTCTGGGCCCTGTTGCATAAAACCCTTACCGCTGGACTTACCGCTCCTTTCTAGCGGTAAGTCTTCAAATTAGCGGTTAATTTTAATATCCTTGATGCTGATTGGCTGTGACGCCTAATTTTGACCGTAGTTACCATTGAAATTCAACGGTAAGTTTTATGCAACGGGCCCCTGCTCATCAAGGCCTCGTTTGGTACCCGTAGTATTGACCGATTCTGTGACGCGCTATGTGTATTTTTGGCATGGGCAGCGCCATTACGCGGTGTCTCAGCCGACCCCCCCTTCCCACTCCCCACCCCTCTCCCTACATTAGCACGCGCGCAGAATGAAAAACTGATGCATGGTTGCTTTAGCCAATGGGCGTCTCGTACTGAGTGCGCGAATGCTTGCTTAGTGCGCGAACCTTTGTTACAAGTGCGCGATAAACATGTTACCCGTGGGGTGGGGGAGAGCAGGGGGGGTCGGCTGAGACACCGCAATTTGAGCTCATGGCTGCGCCCAGTGGGGAAGGACTGTATGGGCACGGATCCGACCCCGCGTCATTTGACGTCATCATGAATATTCATATATTTGGGAGATTCCTTCGGGGCGGGGCATGCAGCGCACGGAAAACACGGGGACATGTATTCAGTATTTTTTTTTTTACGTCGATTACAATGGGTATCTCCCTAAAACAATAAAGTGTACTGTCGGAATGCCGCGCAGCGCTCTAACATCTTCAGTAAGCCAAAGCCATACTGTTTCTTTGATGCTGGGGTCGCCAAGTGACATGAAGGTTTGTTAGGTTTGCCCATGATAACTATTTCGCGCATGCAGACAATTGAATTAATGTGATAAAAATGTTTAAATTGTGCATATAATTATGATGAACATGCATGTAGAAAAATATTACTAGTACAATGTACTTGACTTTTTTTTTTCGGCCTCCAGCCAGCTTTGCCCAAGCTGAACCCGCGCCCAATCCGCGCTTTTATGGTGATCGAGAGAGTAGTACTAACACCTCCGTGGCGATACCGCGTAGAGTGACGGAATTCAATATATATTTTCAACAATATTCCTTCTTTTTATATTCAGATTAGTTGGATAAGCCAAAAAAAAAAAAAAACACCAAAAACCCAGAACAACAACAACAAAAAAACAAACAAACCAAAACAACAACAACAACAACCACCTTCCAAGCCAAGATTCTGGTTATAGGCCCGAATACTGGTAGTTCGCTGGAATTAATGCGATACTTCATAGTGGATATCCACGGGTCAGCATATATTTTTACTTAAAGGGATAGTACAGTATTGGTGGAGATGAAAATTGGGCTTTTAAGTTTTTGCAAGATACCAAGAAAACACTTATGATATAGTACAGAGCATACCATTTTAAGAGGAATTAAAAGTTTATTTGATGAAAATCGGGTTTGGAATGACTGAAACATCCAAAAACAAAGTAAAACAAAGTGATCGTAATAAAGTGTGGGTCCCACACTTTTTAGAATTACTCTTTTTTGGATATCTCAGCCATTTCAAAACCAATTTTCATCAAACAAACGTTGAATTCCTCATAGAATTACATGCTCTTTCACATTTCATAAGAGGTTTCTCATTATCTCACCAAAAAATGTTAGAAATCTGAAATTAGGTCTCAACCAAAACTATACGATCCCTTTAACTGTAGTACATTTTTTTATTTTTTTTTCTCTCTTGTCACTTTTTATGTTTTATTTTTCAGTGCTTTGTTCAATAAAAACATTTAAGTCAATCATTGCTAAAGTACTACACTGTAATATGACTAACAGAATACATTTGAATGCACCCAGCCGAAGACCGAGCAAAACTTGCATGTTCCTTAAATCCTTAGGGCCTAATGTCACCCACAATTAACGGCAGCACAATACGAAAAATCAGCTGGATGTGACAAAATAATTTCACACAATGTTATTTTCTTTTAATTTCTAATAAGGAAAATCACGTTTCTCAGGTTTTTTTTTTTTTTTTTTTTTCACTGATGTGTCTAGCTGTTGAATTATTTCAGACGCTATTTGTATACTGCGGTTCGTGAGTTTATACCGTGCCTGTACTTGTACAATGCAGGACTAAAATCAAAAGCATGTATTGGTGAGTGAAGGAACCCAGACTTTTTGTAACTTAAAGGCATGCATACAGATGGAAATGGAGAGGGGAGGGGGCAGGGAACACGAAATTTATAAGGACTCCGAATACACACAAATGTGTAGATTTCCCTCCGTTCAAATCACATCAAATTGCAATGAGCATGTACGTACGTATGTATATGTGTATGTATGCATGTATTACATATATATATATATATATATATATATATATATATATATATATATATATATATATATATATATATATATAAAACATACAGGGCCGGCGGAGCGTTTTAAAAAGTGTTGGCCTCTTCTATTTCCAGGTTTCTATAGCTGACAAGTTAAAAAAAGAAACAAACACAAAACAAAAATGATAAGAAATAATAAAAGAGATAAAGGTTTTCAGTGTGAAAACGTAGTATAACCTTACCATGCTCACACCTCAAAAGCTCTACCTATTTTTATTTAGTGTCACTTACGTACTTCATGGTTTAAAAAAAAATGTGTGGGGACTCAAAGTGATGACACCATAATTACCTTTGTATGGTGCACCCCCCCCCCCAAAAAAAAAATGGTTGGGGCCCGAGCCCCCATGGCCCCCACCGTTCCGCCGACCATATATGTGTGTATGTATGTATATATACATTATATATATATATATGTATGTATATATTATATATATATATATATATATATATATATATATATATATATATATATTTATGCATTGTGGGACTTTCAACTTTGATACTTATCAGAAAGTGTAGTGCAGGCGTACAAAATAGAGGAAACATTATATATATATGATATATATTTTCATATTCCTTTCTAGTACGGAGAATTTACAGGGTATACATGTACTTTACTGCATATTAATTTGATGCTTTCTTCCTTCGTCAGTCAAGTATTTCAGTGGTTCAAATTTGTTGTTATACCAGATCATGTTCAATATAATGAACATTTATTCAATACACGCCTACCACGTTCAGACTGAATTAAGATTTTTTTCTGCTCTGACATTACCGAATCTTTTGCCACTGTAAACAGCAAACTTGACAAATTCATTTCAAGTATATAGTCGGTCGCATTTAAGAAAGGACATATAAATCTGCAGATATCGTCGCGTAGAAAATTTACAAACTCAACATATCGGATTTGAATGACGGCGAAATCTTTTCTGCTATTTTTCTTCTGTAACAATACATCTCTCGGTCGCACACATCACAGACAGAACTAAAGTACAACACCCATTGCCATGATTACATACTATCCTGACATATTTTTTTTTCTCCAAATCGATCTATGATACCTTTAACCATGCAATATGAAATATTGAATTATTTTCCATTAGATACATACTCCCCCCCCCCCCAAAAAAAAAAGGAAGCAAAAACAAACAAAATACAATAGTGTTCCCCCAACACCCCATCCTCAACACAATAAAAGTTCAGTTACATGCAAACATTCTCATTTTGATTTTTTTTTTTCTTTTAAACGCAAGCTGTTACACAGTGTGTTGCAGTGTAATTGTAATATGAAACGTTTTCAATATCGTCTGCTACTTCTCTCTTTTAAAACACAATTTTTCATCTTAGTTTATTTGCATTTAGCAAAAGAAATTTCGATCTTACTAATCCTCATTCGTTAAACAAAATTATGAACAGTATTGCAAAATCGTTCTATTTACTTGTACTACGTGAAAGTATGTTATGAAATGAAACAAAATCTGATAAATTCACAGCAATTACAAGTACCATGTAACATTTGGTGTAATCCAAACCATGCATTGTTATGATACAGTGTGCAATTTTTTTTTTTTATTGATATTTGCATCTTAACTGCTATGCAGTAGCCATAATTAATTCTGATTGGCAAGTGGATTTCGGTTTTCCATCACTCTCATGAAACAAAAGAATAATGAGTCTGTGTTTCTAAGTAAAAATTAGTGTATTTATTGTGAAATTATGGAGGAGTTATATTTTTGATTGGGCATTATTGGAAAATAGGTCAGAAATAAACTAAAGCCGACCATGCAGTAAATCCTTTGTGAAATACATTGTAAGTGAAAGGTGAATAGCTCTAATAACAGTACATTATACAGTATTACACACACACACACAAAAGATATTCATGTCAGCTGGTGTGCCGAACATCAGTATAACAATATACGTTGGACATTGTACATTCGCGTTCAACAATTGATCTTTGCGCTTTGAATGTATTTGTTGTTTAGCACAATATATCGGGTATATTACTTGAAATTATGATAGTACCACACTCTCATGCTTGAAACTTGCAAAGACATGAAAGAGAAACAAATCAGCTGTTCCACAACATCATTTTGGAAATGGATCTGTGGTTCAACCCGCACGGTTATCAACATGTTATATCTTTGTGGCATGCAAAACATGTGAAAGCATGAAGAATTTGTAATACATGTACATATCCAATACTACTTTAGTATCCAAAAACAAATTGTCTCGGTAATGGTTGTTAACAACTCATTGGTTTTGTCTGTTTTATTTTCATTGAGCTGTGTCTAACACCATTTCATTTTTTAAAGGACCTACCAGATCGGGTGAATATATGATATGTATGCCTACTCAAATGTTGTCCTTCATCTGTTGGTACAACTGCAAAGAAAACAGCATTCATTTCTCTTCCTCCACGAAAGCAATGGTAGTAGCGATCTTTCTGTTTACTTTTGCCCGGTCTGCTGCCATTCCAACTCGTCTTTGTGATTTCTTCTTGCGCAAAGGTAGATCTCGTGCAGCCTTTACCCTTTTACTCTGGCTCTGGGTGATCTTTCTTTTGAATCTGACACTGTGCACAACAGGGGTAGGGACTAAGCCTTCATCTGTGTTCATCATGTCCTGTAGTGTCATTACGAGTGCTGTTAGATGATCATCTGCATACTGCAGGATTGCTACATTGTCGCACATGTACGACATGTCCTTGATAAGGTCCAGTTTCTCTCTGCATCTGAGAGCAATCCGCTTCGTGGCTGATTTTCGGCCCACCCTTCCTTCCAACGGCTCTAGTGAGCACTGCGAATCGACTGGAGGCACCTCATGATGCACGTCAGGTTCAAGAGTCATCCCAATGTAAGATGTTACTTCCTTGTCGAGGGTGAAAAATGGTGACTCTCTGAACATCTCAGGCAATTGCAACCAATTTGCTCCTTGCCCATGTAGAAGAACGGCAAACATATGCTTGCACGGAAGGTGCGACCACGACCAATCCATGCAAGCACAGCTCGGGAGCCCACTCTCGGTCTTCAGGTAGACATCATACATCTTCTTTTTGGAGAAGACCTCACTCTTTACCTGCAATATCATGAGAGTCATTGCACACACAAAATACACATCAGTCTTCATGTTTGTTTGTTTTCTTCAGATTCGTCATTGTTCATGCGTTCATTGCAAATATAGATTTTGTTTGAACAATTTTTCTTGGTATTAGTCTCTGTAAACTATACATTCAATGGTATGTGTGCACTTTTCGAGATTAAGAGAAATGATTGAAATAGGTACGATTTGAACATGCCATCTGCTACTTCCTTTGGAACAGTCTACATTTCTCACATGATATAGTATGAAAATGAACTGGGACCAGCTACACCATGTCACCTGGGACAAGACAATGGAGCGTGCTAATCGGTATAGATGAAAGACAATGAAATAGAAGAAATAGGGCCCCAATGTGTTGTGCACGATATAGATAATTATAAACTAATTGCAAAGAAATGATAGGGAGGATATGTCTCTGTTGGTATCTATAAGCAGGTCTACAGTTATGCAATTGACTCATTTTCGATTTATAGTTATCGCAGAATTAAAGAAGACATGAATGTTCACGCACACAAAGAACAATGCATAGACATACACCCAATAAATCATGATAAACATGCCTGATAATGATTGTCTGATATCTTGAGAACATCATCTTTTTCGAGGGTGTTTGCCATCTCCACTTTCTTCATGCAGTGCTTTATGAAGCCAGCTGGTCTGTCCTTCAGGTACTCTGGTATTGCCTCACTGTAACTTCTTCCCAGGCATCCCATTGCGCTCACATTCTCCTTGATGTATCTTTATTATATGAAATGCGATCAAAAGCACAAATGGTACATTCTTATTATGAAAACTTCAATGCTATTATTTCCAATCAAACTGAAAATATTGATAGTGAATATTTTTCACCATAATGAAGGCTTACGCAGTTACTAATGTTTGCCAAGCCAAGTGAAAATGTGGCCACTCACATTTGGGCAAAAATACATCTCCATGAAAGAAGTTATGCGATCATTCACTTCCACACTTGAGTCAGCAATTCACGCCGCGAGTATTCAATTCCGTTGGCAGGCGATGGAGCGGCTTTTGAACGAGCATCCAAATTTCCATTTTCCCTTCACAAGAACATTTTAAGGGATGGTACAGTATTGATGGAGATGAAAATTGGGCTTTATACCAAGAAAACACAAATAGAACAGTACAGAACATACCATTTTAAGAGGAATTCAAAGTTCATTTTAAATATCTGATACATCAGAAAACAAAGTATAACAAAACAATCGTAATGTGGCTTCCACACTTTATTAGAATCGCTCTATTTTGGATATCTTTGCCATTTCAAAATCAATTTTCATGAAATAAACGTTTAAATCTTCATGGAATTACATGCTCTTTCTTATTTCGTAAGAAGTTTCTCAATATCTCACAAAAAAAAAAAAATATGATAGAAACCTTAAGTTTAGTCTCAACCAGAACTATACAAGCCCTTTCATTACCAATCGAGTTCATCCATTGAAGTTTAGATTGAAAGGTTAGCGGCCGCATTGCCAGCGGCAGAAGATGTTGACGTGATAAATGCGGCGAGCGCATGTCACACAAAAATGCGTAACATCTATTAATTCACAGAGAGAAACAGAAAAAGAAAAGAAAATCATATATATCGGTGCAGACACATGTTCTGATTGCTAATGAATAAAACCACTAACTGCGCTGAGATCTGCTCTCCTTTATTCATTTGAAATACCAGTTTGCTTAGCATCCTTACAAGTGTCACAATAGTCTATACTTTTCCCAACAAGAAAATCCAGGGCATATTTGGGAAGAACAAAACATCAGCGGCATGTCACAACAAAGAAATCAGGTACTGTGTGGTATTCTCATCAAAGGCAATGATGCTGTGTTGCACCCCATGGCAGTGAAAATGAACAGGCTGGAATGTAATTTCACGAATAATTACGCATGTACCTATCCCCCCCCCCCAAAAAAAAAAAAAAAGAAGAAGAAGAAAACCAACAACAACCAAGCAACCAAGGAACCAACCAACAAGCAAACACACACAAAAAACATGAAAATATAACAGAAGTAAAACACATAATCATTTACGTACAAATTGTGGGGTGAAACTATAATTGATACCATGCCTATTCCATTACTCCTAAGAAAAACAGGTTGCGTCTATCGCGATATTGAATGACATCTTCGCGAAGTTGGAGAACTTTATACGGATTTGATTGACAACGTTTCAGATTTGATTGAAGTGATTGCAGATTCAGTTCATCGCAAAATGAATGTGAACGTCAATACGTCCGTGTTAATGTCCACCCCCCCCCCAGCAATCCCTAAATTTAGTGATATGCAATGTCATTTTCACTGGGGCATTAACCGCATAAACTCATAGAACTACTTCAATACTACACATGCCTTTAAGATTTTGACTGTATGCAGGCACTGCAGTTACTGGAAATTAGATCACTCATGTGTATGAACTGGGATTGCTTGAAGGAGGAAGGTGGGAATAGCAGTACAATTGAGCACCCGTATATGAACAGACTCAAGTCCAGAAGTAAAGATTTTCTTGCAGTAGAATAGGTGCAATGATTGCAAATCTTTTCAGTTCCACTCAGTTTCTCTTATCATGAATTACAGTTAAAGTTGGTTATGGGAAATTCATTCAGATCATCAAATTGAATTTGGTTTTACACTTGTGGTGATTTCTTTTTCGTTAGTAAGTTGATGTTGTTATACGCGTCAAAACATAATCTTCAAGTGATTCCTGAGGTCACTTCAAAATTAGTGAAAATACACATTTTCACTAATAATTCACTCCAATTTCACTTTGAACTTTCTCTCTCTCTCTGTTATCTACTTCTTCAATAGTGAACATTTACACTTGTTATTACAGACATTACCTATTAATCGTGGAGTTCCCTAGATAGTAAACACTGACCCGTGATTAACAAAAACAAGCAAGCAAAGAAAATCCAAACAAACGAGAAAAAGGTTTAAACAAACGTAATATTCATCTTTTCACAAACAAGAAAAAAATATGAATTATTCCTCATACTTTTGCATCATTGCTGGAAGATATTCCGTCAGCAGGCAGTGCAACATGCCACATACGCTCGCATCCTTCCTTTTTTCTAGGAAGGCATACTTGAATACCTTGTTCTGAGCTTCAAGTCCGTTGTTGGTGTTTACTTGGATGCCTTCATTGTTCCTGTAGGCCCACACCCACCGCTGTAAAATTAGTACAAAGAAACAGAAAAAGAAAGGAATGAAAGACAGTCAAAGTGTTCGCGTGTACTACTGTAATCCTCTAGTTCTGACTGCATTGTTAATGGTAAACCATCTTTGGTCATGTTTTCTTGCATGGATATAATTCATCTTTCAAATACTGGTGAATTACCATCTAACATCCAATATTTGTGATGTAATTGTTTTCCATATTTAACACGTTTCCCTTGGTCATCTTTGCACATTTCCCGACGTTTGCATGTTTCCAGGCGAAACCTGCATGCATTTCCCGGCATATGCACATTCCAAGCTCCGAAGATCCTCCCCCACCTTCATCCACCACGAAAGAAAACTGGCGCAAGATGCTGACTCATCATGGCTCGCCCAGAGCATGGAGCTACCAATTGGTAGCTCCATGCCCAGAGTGTCAGAAAATGGGAGGGCTGTGGAGCCGGGAAATGTGCAAACGCTGGGTAATCTGCAAACACCGGGAGATGTGCAAACGTCTCGCCGGGAATTGTGCAAACGCCTGGAAATGTACAAAACGTCTTGCCGGGAAATGTGCAAATGCCGGGAAATGTGCAAACGTCTTGCCGGCAAAAGTGCAAACGCCGGGAAATGTGCAAATGTCTCGCCCGGAAATGTGCAATTTCATCGATGGGAGATGTTCAAACACGACGCCGGGAAATGTAAAAAAGTTAAGTTTTGCGGGGAAATGTGCAAATTTAGTCGGGAATGAGCAAATCATTTACTCTAGCAATACTGTGTATAAAGATGATCGACAAACTCCATGTCAAAATTGCGCATGAACCTCCACCATTAATACTTTCTTAATAAGATCCTTGACAGATTTTTCAACATAATTGGCAGGTAGCACCATTATGGCAATGGGCCACCTCAATTTATTTAGACTACTCATCCTCCCACCCCCCCCCCCGAAAAATGGGTGGGGGGGGGGGGAACCTCAAAGTCCCTGCACTTCTTCCCAGAAATTCTTCTTATATTCTATATACTATAAAGACATTGATGACAGTAGTTTCAAGTCTAATGACAAATCCAGAGATGCAGAGCACGAGTCCATGTGGGGGGGGGGGGGCTTCAACTCCCCTCCCTACCCGTGTAGCCTCCAATCTCTGGAATTTTTAATCTTCTTCTGTCGAACCAAAAACGATAGAACTACGTTAATGCTATGCAGTGTTAGTGAAAGTTCAGGTGTGATAATGGCGGATCCAGGGGTGCCCTGATAGGGAGGTGGGGTGTGAGGCGGAGGAGGGAGGGGGGTTTTCCACATTGTTCTTGAAAAATCTCTACTGATTTTCACCTACACTGTACTTTGATGTTGAGTTGTTAAAATTATCCCCCACCCCTCCCCGCCGAAGAGGAGGGGAGTTGGGGGTGGGTGAGTTGAAGCCTCAGAGTTCCTGAACTCTTAATTTTGATATTTATCTACTGTAGATTCGAAAAAGAACAAATTTAGTGCTATGAAGACCTTAAGGACTGAAATCTCATGTTTGATTATGGCGGGTGCAGGGATGCTCTGATAGGGGATGGGTCGGGTGAGGGGGATGAGGGACATTTTCCAAATTTTCTCCCTCTTCTTTAAAAAATCTATGACAAATTTTCACCTTCCCAACCCCAAAGGTGGGAGGAGTTTGAGCCCCCCCCCCCCCCCCACCCCCATCTCATCCCCTCAATATTCAGGTATTTGTTGAAAACGACAAAAGGAATACATAATCAAATTTGAAGAAATTTTCTGTAAAACTAAGAAGAACAGGAATCAATTTTATCACAAATTGGGAAGGTTGATCTCCTTTGATGTTTACGTGCAATAGCTGATTGGTCTTCGACAGCCTCTCAATCAATGAAAAAAAAATGAATTACTACATATATGTTCACGTTTCAGGACAAGAAGTTTGCTTCCTCCGATAACTTTCAATGAGTTTATTCTTCGTCCTATTACATGTGCACCCAATTTAGGGGTTCTTTTTGATGATCAACTGCATTTGACCGATCATATTAACAGTATATGTTGTACAGCATCATTTGGACTACAAAGAATTGCTTCAATTATACGTTATCTTGATGAAATTGCGACTAAACGGCTTATACATGCTTTTGTAATGAGTAGAATTGATAATTGTTGTGGATTGTTATATGGTTTGTCAGTTTAGGTAGACTGCATTGAATTAAAAATTAAGCTGCAAGATTGGTTACCCGAACTCACACATGTGACTCTATTTCTTCAACATTACACATGTTGCACTGGTTGCCAGTCAAAGATAGCTTAGTTTGCAAGTTACTTGTAATTTCACATAAATGTCAACATCAGTTAGCTTCTCATTACTTGCAACAGCTCCTCCAAGAATATCAACCTGCCAGACAACTTCGCTCAAGCACCAAACAATATTCAAAACCGGTTAATGTATCAACTAAGTCATACGGTCAACGACCGTCAACGATCATTTGAATATATAATAATCAACTCCCCAATGATATCAGAGAATGTTCATTATTACACCAGTTCAAGTCTTTATTGAAGTCTCATTTGTTTGTAAAGTAACTTCTATTGTTTTGTAAATTGTTGAATGATGTGTTTAAGTAATTTCCTTCTTTTGTATCTGTGTGTTCTTACATATGAGTCTAACCCCCCAAACCCCAAATTGTCTCAAGGGGGCGACCAATGTTGTACAGAGGCGGATAAATGTTGGTCTGGTCAGTTAGCTTCTCTCTGTACTGGTCGGGGGTTAGGTAATCACATAGACACCAGTCATCATAAAATGTACAATACCAAAATTTAAAAGGGACCTAATATTTCTCCACAGGAGTAAGGACAAAATATGAACAAGGGTACAGTTTATATATTTAACCCTAATGCTTCTAATAGCATATTTATTCACCGGCCTTCCCGTAGGCCTGACATAATGAATTGCTCACAAACAATTTCCTTTTTACAACTCATGACACATTTTTGCAAATATCTACTGAACGACATTTTGTCACCCTTGCAACACTAATCAATAATACATAATACAACTGAACCTGTCTCTCGCACTCATCTCTTTAATGCTCATTAACAGGAGACTCTTTACGACCATTTTACTCTACGGGAGGGGAAGGGGTTTGGTTATTTGGGAAAATGAAATTAGTGGGGGTGTGGCCACTTAGCTCGACGTCTTTTTGGTAGACGCATGAAGACCTCCTCCGCATGTCGATGTCGTCATCGCCGATGAGCTGGGGTGTCCAGTCGGAAATCTGCATCTACCACAAACTTGTAAACCGGTTCATCACCAGGGGCGTGGGGAGTCCAGCATCAACACAGTCGCTGTCACTTTACTTTGCCCATGGACCTACAACAATAAGTCCATGCTTTGCCTCAGTCGGATGGAACGCTCCAACCATCATGACCATGACGCCAACCAAACAGCTGTCGCTCGAGTTCATTACACTCTGGCTTTGGGTGAGCCGAATTAAATCATGTAAACAGTCCGATTAACATCATCGGAATGACGCTCACAGTTCTATGTCAGCGAGGTACACAGTGTCAGTGCAGGTTGATAATTAATTTGGAGAGGACATGATGGGTGAAGGAAGGGGGTTTCCAACTCAATTTAGTGGTCTCCAACCAAAAATCTGCTCCTGTCTCCTCAAGCTTCAAACAACTCTCAAAGTTCCAAAATACTCTGCAGCTCTTAATTGCTTCTCTACATAATGTGTAGGAGCTCGATCGAATTTTGATTGCCACTTCTCTCCTGTCAGCTCAGACATTCACCAATTCTGACACTCACCAACTTTTTTAAACAACTCTCTAACATGCTCTTTTATACCTAATTAACTATTCACATTTTCTTTTCCTACCATTATTTCATTGGTTAAATTTGATCTTTGGGAGTGTCTCCACAAAATAATAAAATCCCATTGGTGAAATGTCCCATTAGCTCCTGCCATTATTTCCTATGCAAAATCTGCTGTGGTGTTCCCTGTCAATTTCCTCATACTTATAATTAACGATATCAAACAAGGGGCAGGAGACAAAGAGCCAGTGTCCACATTGCTCACCAATGGTCTCTAATTTGTTTGACTACTTCTTAACACCGGAATCATTGCACATGAAAATTAGGGGGTGAGGAGCCTCCTCACACTAGTTACCTTCAGTTTATTGGGGTGGGGCTCTGGTACTGAGGATTATGGACCTGTTATGGGGGAGTTAATTGCTTAACTCATAAACTGTCGTCAATCAATCTTCTCTTGGGAAGGGGAATTGACCACGAGAAAACAAGGGAAGTCTGGCAGGAAGCAAAACAAAGGATTTCACCAGGACCTCACTGACTGCATAAACTCTAAGAAGGGGCTGTATAGGGCTGTGTACTTTCGCGTCACCGGGACATTTTGTGTGCTAGTAGCCACTGGGCTACATGCATAATCTGTCTTTTCTCATTTCTAAAAGGCTCAGAGACTTGAATGTAATTTGCGCTCTAGAAAAATGTTTCATAATTATTATCTGATGAAATTTCATGTCTGCTATAATCGTCACGTGGTGGCTGCCCTCGTCTTAGCCCCCGCTCTGAGGAAAAGGAACAAATTGAACTTGTTGCCGTTTCGAACAAAGTGGGATTCTATATATTACCCTAGAGATGCTACCACGTTTGGTGAAAATTCGTCAAAGATTTATAAAACAGATGCAGAAAATGTGGAAAAACCCCCTTCTTCCTCTAATTTCCCCCTCCCCCGGATTCACCATAATCAGACGTGAAATTTCAGTCACTAACGTCTTCATTAGCACTAACTTACCTCTATCTTTCCGGTTTGACAGAAGAGGACAAAATCCAGAGTTTAGGGATCATATCACCGTAAACATGCTTTCTGCGAAGTTTGGTGATAATCTGTAGTGACATTTATGAAGATGCTGAAAATGTGGACAATCCCTCTCCTCTGCGTCACCCCCCCCCCCCCCCCCCAATTCAGGGCTCTCCTCGATCCACTATAATCAAAGATGAAATTTCAGTCATTAATCTCTTAAAAGCACTAACTTTGCTCTATCTTTTTTCGGTTCGGCAGAAGAAGAGGGGAAAAATCCATAGTTCAGGACCTTTGAGACTTCAACCCATCCTCCTCCTTCGGTGATGGTGTGTGTGCGTGGGGGGGGGGGGGGACTCATTTTAACAAATTACGACCATATCACTGTTAAGATGCTATCTGCCAAATCTAGTGAAAATTCGTTGTGAGGTTTACAAGAAATGTTGAAAATGTTAAGAAAAAGGACAAATGGTCACTATAGACAGGTGGTGGCTGATACATGGGATAAAGGTAGTAATGATTCATCCACATGTTTGATTGAGAGTATCTGTCCAATGTGTGCTTAATATAGGTAAAATGAACATTTGCACATTTACCGGCGTCACGTTAGCACATTTCCCGTTGATGAAATTTAGAGAATTGCACATTTCCCGGCAAGACGTTTACACATTCCCCGGCGTTTGCACATTTCCCGGCGTTTGCGCATTTCCCGGTGTTTGCACATTTCCCGGCTCCACAAGGGCCTATCAACGCCAATATTGTGCTGTTCATCTAAATGAAAAACATAATTGCTCTTCATGAACGCGGTTATGCATGCTTGCTTAGATTTTATTGCTTTTGTTTTTCCTATAATAATGACAATGTTTAAGTTACAGAATGATACTCACCCTACTGTGTGGGATCCATTGCTTGGAAAACCAGGTCTGCAACCTTTTGTTATCCATCCAGATCTGCGATGTCTTCAGGGATTCCAGGGCCCTTTCATAGTCTGCAGGTGTCACAGCATGCGCACATTTACGCAACATAGAAAGCAAATTCTCTTTGCAGGCTGCTGGAACACAATTACATGACTTCGCCACCCAGCGGACCCAACTCTGCTCTCGATGGAAGTCACACAAAAAGACATGACACCCTGAAGATTGAAACACATAGTAACAATAATATGTTTCACTTATTGACATTCGACCTGCATCTGAAAAATCTTGCTGTTGCTGAATGTAACGATATACGTTAGCACATCGCACATTCACTTGCTGATTGTTTCTTCGTATGTATTTAATTTTCAGGCAGACGGACTTTGCGGTTAGGATATGACAACGAAAAAAACGAGTCCTTACAGTTTGTGCTGTAGGGCCAACAATAATGTCTATTTTTACAACTATTTCAACTAGTCATATTGAATACTGAATCATGTGATATTAAAGGGAGTGCCTAGTAACTGGTCAGTGGGAATCACTGGGAAGGCTGGGGGATGATTGTTCGAATCTTTGTTGGATTCATTTTAGAGTACATTATGTCTATTGTTGTGTGATAATTAATTGCTTCAGAATGGTCTCATATTCTAGTAATGTGCAGTTCAATGGTTCCAGGCTAGCATGCCTGTACACTGACGGGGCATTAAACTGCTTATTATTTGAACACGCGACCGTTCTGAAGCAAATTATTTTCACACAACAATACATTATATAATGTACTCTTTAATGCATCCTTCAAGAATTCGAACAATCATCCCCCAGCATTCCCACTGATAAATACTGATCAGTTACTCGCCATCTCCTTTAACAAAGCATGATGTATACGTGGGAAAATGCAAATCACACGTTTTTTTACAGCATAAGGATAGTATCAAATAACTTCTCTCTTCTCATGGAGTACACTGACATACGAATGATGTTTGGAAAACTAAAATATGATAGCACAAACAGTAACCATTGTGGTATATTATACTTGCATTAAATATTCAAAACGTTTCGCAACGTCGCGTCGGACGTTACGAGGATTTGAAATTTCGTTTTTTTTTTGTTGTTTTTTTTTTTAATGTGAAAACGTTGCATATGTCATATACATCATGCCTGAAGGCAAAACAATGACCCTCATCATTTCACAAAACTATGTATAGACACATTCATTTGATATCGACACCCTGACATACCTCCCAAGAGGCTTCGATCAGGAGGAAATAGATTACTAAGTCTGGTGAGATGAAATTCCCATTTAGGCCTATCACAAAAATATATGCTACAATGTCCTTGATGTGCATTGCTGCAGTTTCTTGATGAGAGAGAAAAGGTACTCATGATTTCTTTTTTTTTTCTTTTCTCAACTAGACATTATTGCCATTTGTATGTATACCTAAAAAAAAAAATGATTACAAAATTATATGCTAAATACATGCAATTATCATATAAAAGCGTTTCTTTTTTTTTTGGGGGGGGGGGAGGGTGGAAAGGAGCGTTGTGGATCTGTATGGATCATGTAGATCATGTTTGTAAAATTATTTAACGTAATATAGGCGTCATTGATAGGTTTAAACTGTTTCTTCCCCAACACTCTTTACTTATACTGTTTTCGTCTTTGATATTATACCTTCTTTGAATTACGGAATTTTAGCATCAGGAAACACGCATCAAATATTATAGGTTTTCCCGGTCAATTTCATATTTTTGTCACTCAAATTCATTAATGTGCATTCAAATTCACGCAGCGCACGCACGCGAAAATATTCGGGCATTCAAATTCAGAATCCGAGCGTTCAATTTCATTTATGGGCGTTCTATTTCGTTTTCGTGAAATCAAATTCACTATTGGGCATTCAATTTCAAAATGCGAGCACCGACTTTCCTACTCGTGCATTCAAATTCATGCGATAGTCACGTGATAGTCCCAATGAGCTTGTTTGGAGCGTTCAAATTCATTTTTAGGCGATCAAGTTCCTACTTCGTGCAATCAATTTAACGAGGAAAATGGAGTAGACTTTTAAGAAAGGGAAAAGGGCCAACACAATCAATAAAGGCTTGCATATAGTGTAATTATGGTTGTTTACAGGTTCTACATTGTTCTCTGTTCACGTATTCTTTGTTTTTCATCTCAATAAATTTCAAATTGCAATGTCCAATCAGCCATCATCAGTGCATCCAAGCAACACAACGACTAGTAATCATATCTCTTGGTGATACTGCATGCTGACAACGCCCCAACACCAACCACATAATCATGATAATGACAATTCATCAATTTAAAGACAAACTGACACACAATGATCTCACATGATCCCGCAAAAGTAAATCAATAAGACAGCAATACACAACAAACAACACGTATAAAATGTTAAAGTATCAGTTTCAATATAGTCGATTTTTTTTTCCTCGAAAGTGTCAACCAACCCTCCGTATTATGCTCGTCTGTAGGCATATACAGTGCCTAATTTTTGTTTGTTTGTTTCGTTTTCCATCAAACAAGATGGCTGGATAACCCATATTCAGCTGCAAAAGGTGGTCTTCCATAATATGGGGTCCAGTTTGGTGTTCTGCTCTTTGCGATGAATAAATGAAGTGGGATCTTTTACGTGCATGAGTTGTGACTCTCTTACACGTGGGACCTCCATTTTATGTCCAATCCGAGGGACATGTGCCTGTATATTCCTATTTGCTAAGTGCGAGTTCAGGTTCACGTGGACCTCTACTGCAAAATAGATAATCATCATAAATCCCAATATATTCAGAGCCAAATGAGAAACACATGCATACACGACCCCAAACTAACTAAATTCAGGACTTCTTTTAAATTGAATGCAGTTATTTGGAACATGGTTGCCTATTCACGAATTTGAATGACCGACTAGATTCCGTCGCCAGCTTGACATGAATTTGACTGCTCATTGATGAAATGCGTGCTCCTCTCTTAAATTTGAATGCTCCGATAGTGAATTTTAATGTTCCGATAGTGAATTTGAATGCTCCGATAGTGAATTTGAATGCTCCGACAGTGAATTTGAATGCTCGGATAGTGAATTCGAATGACCGGATTTTGAATTTGATTGCTGATTCAGTGCTGCGAGAGTGGAATGCGTGAAATCGAATGCTCGGAATAGGAACTTGAATGACAAAAGTATGAAATTGACCGGGAAAACCTATATTAGATAGGGTTTTATTGTTACAAAAGAAAGTATTTCGAATCATTTGTAATGCCGCTCCTTGCTCTCATACAGCTTTTGTTTTTTGAAAGTAAGATTCTGGAAAATGAAGATTTGTTTTTATTTCATTTAAGACAATTTATGTATAATTATAATAGCAATTTTCTTCGCGTTATTTGATGTTATGTTTCCTCGTATCCTGACATACCATAGTTACCCAACAAGACAGTCTAATGAATTTCATTTGACCCTCCTTAGAACTGTGTTACCTCACCAGACATGTATTCATACAGGTCCAAGATTCTGGAACACCCTTTGTCCAGACATAAAAAATGATCCTTCTTTGTATTCGTTTACAAAAAAAAAAAAAAAAAAAAATATTGAAATCATTCCTCCCTAAGTGTTATGATGTAACAGAAAGAAACTAAGTTTGTTTGTTAATTTTGATAGCATGTAGGTTTGTAAGCACCATGATCCGATTGATTCTTCATAGGTATGTCAGGTCGCGTCTTTTGCGGCATTCCTCATCACATCCCTTGTTTATTTAGGTGCACACTTGTATACTATTACACGTGATCTCACAGAACAGATGATATGTTCTGCTATCAGCAATTCCTTACAATTATATTGTATAATATATCACTTTCTCGTCGCTTTCAGCGCTCTACACTTCATGATAATCTGTATCTATTGAAAAGAATACGATATTTCATTACTCAGAAAACAGCTGCATTATTTTACAAATCTGTTATTCAAGCTCATTTTGATGACTGTCCTGTGGTGTGGGTAAAACACCAACAAAACAAATTTAGATAAGTTGCAATCTCTGCAAAACCGATCCTTGAGGGCAGTGTTGAAGGTGAATCAGTTATTCCCAAGTAGATCGTTGTATTCACCATTAAAACTAGATCGATTGCAAATTCGCAGATCAAAGCATTTAGCTCAAGTTATGTATCGATGTGTTCATCATACTGCCCCTCAGTATCTGAATGAACTCTTTACAGTACGTCAATCACATTATGCCACAAGGACGGGCGACATGCAATTGAACATTACACGCCCTAAAACAGATTATGGTAAAAGATGTTTTGTATATAAAGGTGCTTCTTTATGGAATGATGTAGTTCGACATATTTCTTCTGATATTTCCCTTGATACATTCAAAAAACAACTACATGAATATATAAAATGATAATGAATATAGGATGCGTAACCGGATGGAGTTTAAACCATTTTTTTTTTTAATCATCAATTCACAGTCAAAATATCTCAGCAATACCGATTCTCTTCTGTATTTGAAATTCAGTGTCACATGCCCTTATTTTTTTGTTTTTTTTTTTAAGTCGTAATCTAAGGCCATGTAGATATTTTTTTCCTTTTTCTTCTTTTGTGTCTGAAACAAGCTATCATGGTGCTTATACCTTGTTTCTTGTTCTTTGCATATTATGTGATGTATATCCTTGTCGTACTGTATGTATAATGTTTGTATTTTTAACTTGTATGTGTGGACCCCTCTGAAAACCAGCCTTTGGCTGACGAGGGTGTTCCACCCCATGAGTGGAAAACAAAAATTGAATTGAATTGATTGAATGATATGGCTAATAGACTCTCTTGATTTGATCTTGAATGTATCGATTGATCTAGGCTTTTTGTTTTTAATTGTCTTTTTAGTCGTCTCTTTACTTCTATTTCTGTTCCCCCCCCCCTTTCCAATTCTATATATATATATATATATATATATATATATATATATATATATTTAATTTTATTTTTTTATTTTTTTTTTTATTCCCGCAAATGTGAAGTTAAGTTTTCACCTAATTTTTTCTCCTGTGAGGTGCCCAAATTGTACAAGCATAGTCTTTTGAGTGGGTACCTCCACTTTTTGCAGGATGTAAAAATATGTTAGTATGAAAATTGCCTCATTTTGAAATGACATAGTGACAAACGTTTCCCTTTGCTGTCTATGTGTCATTCGTTCAAACGCATGTCGAATTTATAATTTTGTGCATTCTGTTGAAAGAATTGAAAATAAAACCTTTGAATTGAATTAAATGGATGAGTGAAAATGGTAACTCTGGAGTGCAACTAGTTTCAGGGAGCTTAACAGCAAATGAATGATCCTGTATACCATCATAGTCATTAAAACATATGAAACATACGGTCATGGGCAATGGATGAAAGATGTGCTTATGTAATAGAACATCAGCACCATTGTGCTGATTTGCTTCCTTAATTGTTCTATGATTATAAGTATGCTGGTATAGCGACAATGCGCAATCCCCTTCGCGTCTTTCGCGAAATGAATTACCGCTTCATGACGTTGGAACAAACTTCTCTTCGACCAATCTCAGTGGCTACTTTTTAGATTTGATTTACATGAACACAAGTTAGACTGACTGAAAATGTATTTGAATGACAAAAGAACCGGTTATGGATGAAACCCTCGAAGTGAATAGACGCAGTATTAATTTTGCATGACGACCTCACGGAAGAGATCGTAATATCCTACATCTTAAATCAGAGTAACTTCTAACATGAGTAGAACGTTCCACAACGGATTTATACATTTTCCGCAACGACGTTATCTACATTTTCTACTCTACCTGGAAAGGTCTCTTCAATTGCTCGTATCTCCCGTTCCGAGAAATCTGTCATGAAATATCTCGGAGTCCAAGGCCTTTCGTCTTCCATCATCCACTGCTGAATAGTTCGGAGTCCCTCCTGAATGGCTGCAACTGTCTCGAACTGGACGACGAATTGTCCTGCGACACTATATCCAAAGTTTGTTTTCACAGCCAAGAAGAACATGGGAAGCTCGTATCTCGTTGTCTTATATGTGGCATCCAAAAGGCAAAGGGTATTGCCGTATCTAACATTAAGAAAATATAAATTTTGAATTCAAATTGGCTATCATGAAACTCAATATGCATGGTTACTTTGGATTCTATGTATTTTTTTTTTTCAAAATGAAGTTTCAAAAACAAGATGAAAATACAAATCTGAAGCTGATATACTACTTACGGTAGAAAAAACGTGGCTATCATAAATCCAGCATGTGGAATTAACTTTGGCTACATTGACCAAAAAATGATTGACGCTTTCAGTAATGTATTAGGCATTAATGTATTTTTCCTTCTTTTATGTACTAGGAAATAAAGTGCATTGTACGATTTGAAAGTCCTATGAAATTACTGTGATTAAGGAGATGTTAATTACGACAACTTTGCGATGTTTTGTGCTGTTATGAGTAATGGGATACGGGCATAGGAATAAACACGTTTTCACACTATAGCTTTGTATTAAATTAATAATAAATTTCAAGAAAAAGAAAGCTATATACAAAATCAAGAAGTAACAAAAAAAAAAACAACAACAAACGAATTAGGGTAATTATTAATCATCCCCATCCCCTCCCTTAAGATAGGGGGAAAAATACCCCCGGCTCCAAACTTACAGTTAGTGACAACGTTGTACTAAAGATTAGTGTTATAAGGTTTAGGCTATAAGGGCTGGAGGTTGGGTAAAGTTTAGGATTAAGTTCAGGATTCTAAGACTAGGGTTAGGGTTTTTTGAAGGATCTTGGGTAATTTTCCAAGGTATAATTGACCTAGAAAAAAAAAGAGATAGAGAGAGAGAGAAGAACAAAACATAGAAATATGTCCTGCATGTGCAGTGATTTAAGTTTTGAATCCCTAAGCATGAAAATCTTCATCAATATTATTGTTCACGACATTATTTATAACAGCATCCATCAAAGGACTGAAGAATATAGTAACGGGTACATGTATGAAGAAACACGTTGTTGAGATAGAGAAGGAACGAAATTTATTGCAGTAGGGACTGTATACATTGGAATAAATATCAACAAGGAAGGACATAGTTGCAGAGTGGTGATTTCCCATCACTCAACAATAGTGTAAGTATCTAAACAGGATCTGTACATGCAGATATTAAATAACCTTTGGAGAAGGTGTCTTTGATACTCGGTTTGGTGGCAGAAGAAGAATGTTGCTTTCTCTTCTTTCTTTGGTATTGGAAGGACTTCATCTTCGTCATTCATGTCGTCAGCATTCAATGACTGCTCAACGTCTGTAATGCAGAATATAGATATTACAAAATGAGAAGATAGGTGTACTTTAAATGCAAATCAAATTACAGACAATGACTAAATGGAAACTACAAATTTATGCAATGCAGAAGTACTTCCCTTGCAAGCCCACCAAACACCAATATCATATTTAAGTCCTCCCATTACATTGAATATGTAAATAGATGTACCAGAAACGTTAAACATAAGGTCTGTATTTAAAAATGGCGTGCTGCAGGAATTGAGTCATCTTGAAACTTGCACTGTGGTTGAAAAGTTATAAATAAGTAATTACATGGTGACGGTCAATAAAACTCTCGTTCAAAGGACATCCCTCACATCTTTTTTATACCAATGTAAACATTTTGGAATTTACCACAATTTCTTTTGTTTTTGTTTTTCTTTTTGTTTTTGTTCGTGATTGCTTGTTTGTTTGTTTGTTTGGTTTGTTTGTTTGGCTGGTTGGTTGGTTCTTTCTTCTTCTTTTTTCGGAGGGGGAGGGGGGGGGGGAAATTAGGCACCTTGTGCAGTTGTTTCCGCTGTCGGTTCAGATGTTGCAAGCACAAGCTTGTACTTATCCCTTGGATTCTGTGTCCTCCACTCCTCGACTTGTTTTTGTAGGTTTTCTTGATCCAGTTTGGCATATCTAGTCAATTGATTGAATGAATGAATGAATGAATGAATGAATGAATGAATGAATGAATGAATGAATAAATGCACGCATGCATGCATGCATATACGGATCAATAAAATAATCAACCAATCAATCAATCCATACGTAAGTACATACATTGTACACATTCATACCTACTTACATACATACATACACAACTGATTTACCCAAAATCTTAATAAAATTGTTTTCTACACTCAGGTCAGTTTTATCCTTAGCCCAGGACAAGAGCTTAGTACGGGATTTATTGGCGAGTGTAAACAGCTGAAAAAAATTGGTACGGACTAACGATAGTCCTGGGTCAGAGAAAGTAAGGGGTTAAGAAACAAAAGTGTAAAAGGGGCTTTGGAGTGTGTTTTGACCATAGAGCTGTATTGAACATGGAAGCACACATCACAAGTGTGTGTAAATCATCATACCATATGATATATAATCTTAGACGTATTAGGACATATTTTGATGAGAACAGTATGAAAATGATCGTACAAGCATGCATTGTCAGTAAATTGGATTATTCTAACGTGTTATTATATGGACTCCCTGATCTCAAGTTGGGCGCACGCAGCGATTCCAAAACTCCTGCGCAATGCTTATCTGTAACAAACCCATGTTTTCAAGGATTACTCCTCTTCTGAAAGACTTACACTGGCTTCCGATTCGTTAACGAGTATTGTTTAAGATTTTATTGATTGTATATAGGTCACTCATCGGTCAAGCCCCCAGGTACATATCCGAATCATTAGTATTCAAATCTTATAGACACACTCACAATTTAAGGACACTCTACTTTTACAAATGCCAACATGTAAAACAAAAGTAACACTTTATGGGAGACAGAGCATGTGCCTGTGCAGCTCCCAAAATCTGGAATGATCTACCATTACAAGTCCGGAAATCCCCAACCATAGCAGTTTTTAAGTCACGGCTAAATAAACATCTTTTCATTTAATTGTTCATTATCATCAAGCACATCAGAAGCTTTTGCAGCGCGGAAGAATATATGTTTACAGGTGTTGCGCTTTATAAATTGATATATTATCCAAAAAAAAAGAAGAAGTAATGTCTGACTTTATAGGTGGAGAGCAAGGAACCTCTCTCCACGTTCCTACCATCAGGCAGATCCGGGCCACTACGATAAAATAAGCAGAGAAGGGAATCAGCCAGTTAGTGTGTGTGTATAGATGTATGTTTACGTTTGTGTGTGCATTTATGAGTGTCATTTCATATCTCCTTTGCTATATCAGGAAATATTTCCGCACACACACGCCCTTTAAAATATATGCTGTCACATCCGCCTTTGTTCTTGTGTTCGCACAGGCATGACGTCCCTTTTGTTAAAACGCAAGCAATTATTTGTGGGGGGCAAGCAGAAGGTACAAGCACAAGCAAAAGGTTTATAGATTTAAGCAATTGCTGGAGTTAGACCTTTTGCTTGACGAACTTGTGCTTTTGCTTAAAGCAATTGCTTGTTTCATGCATTGTGCCCATACACTTGGCTTGTTTACTTCTACTTATAGGAGTGCTTGCTCACGACTTCGGTGGTCATGTGTCTCTTGGACAAAATTCTGGAAAGTAACATTCCACATGTACACTATTTTCAAGCTACTAACATTCACATTGGATAATGCTCGAAGAAGCGATAATGATTAGAATGCGAGTGTGCACCAGTTTCGTCACTCTTTAAAATCGTGAAAATGGATGGAATTCCATCATTAAAAATAAAAAAAAAAAAAATCCTGCCTCCGGAGCCACCTGAATGTGGAGGCTAAGATGTAATTATTCAATCAATACGTTATTATTATCAGTCTTATTTATTATATATCATTATTCCGCGTAAACATTCACACTGAATAAGACAATCGCCTCATTCCTTATCATGTATTATAATGTTGAAGAACTTCGAAAGAAACATGTACTTTCATGTGCTGGAACCACATAAGACGAGTATAGAAAAAAAAATGTAATAATCACTGGAAACATGTGTAGACAATAAAAACAATAATGAAAGTTTCTGCAAAGCAATGAACATGACCATTACAACATCAAATGTTCTTGACATGAAATATGAAAATTTGACAAATCTGTTACTCAATAAGCTGAAAATTATAAACTTACCTGATAATTCCAAGTGGTATCATGTAAGCTGCCCAAGTTATCATAAGGCTGATAGTGTCAGATATAACATTATTATGTATCTTTCAAAGTATTGAACTTATCAAGTACATGTCATGAAGAATGCATATTTTTTCAAAACATCAGCAGTTGTTGCTTTGCTGGGTGAAGTTTATGTGCTATAAGAAAATTCCAGCTTATTCCTGCAAAACCTATAGCAAAAAGTCCCCATGTTTGCGATAAGCTAATCAAAAATCTTATTTCGGGTATAAAAAAAAATGATATAGCTCTGATTGATTACACCTGCCCTTTGCGAACTACGTACTAATGATGGCATACTGGTAAGCACAGATGAAGAGCTGATAAATCAGTCTGCATCATAAGTTATGACAGCATACCTCAACTTCATACGGGCCGCGTAGATGTGGTTTCTAATAACCCGGTCAGTTGGATAGTATGCTGTGTCTGAAGAAACTGGACGTGACTTTGGGTTTGGGAAAAGCACCGTTTCCACATACACCTTTAGGTGCCGCCTGGCCTCACTAACAGTGGTCACACCATGGCCAACTAGTTCTTCTAGTTTGTTCTTGACGCTCACATTAATAGTGTTGAAAAATCCAGTTAGCTATATAAACGGCAGAGCATAAGAATAAGTAGGTGAATGATACTAAAGAGAATGTGCCAGCAATGTTAATTTTCAGAGAAAATAATACTACAATAATTCTGCGTTATATGCATTACAATACGTCACTAGAGTTCAGTTTAAAATATATAAAAATTTCCATTTTTTTTTTAAAGCTGCATACACCTGTTTTAAAGTTTCTCTGTAGAAGTGTTCTGTAGACACTTTTTCCACATTTATAATTTTTGGCAATTACCATGATGATCATTTACAAGCTATTTAAGTGTTTCAAGTAAAATTGTTTCCACATGATGTTACCATGGAAACGCGTAATCGGTTACTAAAGTGTGCATTATCTAACCTGCTCAAAATGACATAGAGATGAGAACTTACCAATTTCCTTCTGAACCATTCGCAACAAATAGAATTAGCCAACGCACTCATTTTACCTTTGCCCGTCAATTTTACAATGGAAGTCAGTGATCATTAATTGCTTCATAAGATTTTTTTTTTTTTTTTTGTATAAAAAGATGTGATTATAGCGTTTACACAGGTCTGATTCAATAGAAAGTGTCTTGAAAAGAAAAACACAATTATCTTATTTGTCAAGTTTGGAAGAACATTGCTTTAAAAGTCAGAGATAAGTTGCAACGCGATATTTCTCATTATTTCCATGATTTTTTTTTTCCTTTACAACGACAACAAAATGCTAACAATCTCCAAAAGGTCTCTTCTACCTTTTCTATGATTGCGTTTGCATTTGCAAAACTTAATCGCCTTTGAGTGAGTAGTTGCATCAAAACAATTTGTCACTTTTCCAAGACAGACCGATTAATCAATGATCGTTGTTATCATGGTATTCACACGCTGTATGGGCCGGGGTATAATGAAAAGTATGGTTACCGTCCCCGTTGGATGCGTGCCCGCGTGTTTTTCATCAGACGGCAGAGTCATGTAGATCCTGCGCTCTGTCATCACCGCCGTGCCAGTTGCCACGGCATGGCGCAGGGCCCAGCTTGCATCATCTTTCGCTCTTTTGCTGGCTGATGTAGCCTGAGATGAGGTAGTATAGATAAAATCTACAGCTCCACCACCACGTAGACCTAAAGATCTTTGGAATTTATTGCTCTTCTTGAGCAGGTAAACCAATACTCTCCCAAATAGAAGACTACAGTATAATATGATCATCGATTGAATGCACACATTGATGTCACTTATTATTTCCGATATGTATCTGCAATTCCATTACAACAACGCTTGCTTAAAAGGGTTAGTGTATCTCATGTGTAGAGTCTACACATATATATTGTTGTTATTTATAAGCCTTCTCGAACAATTGCTAATTTACACTTTCTGTTGTATGGTCAATTCCAAAGGCATCCATTGTGTTCATTGACCTTAAAAATAAAATTTTATACATTTACATCTGCCACAGTGGCTAATGGGAAGCCGAGATTCATAATGTTCTCTTTCTAAAATATATTCTAATTTGCATATCATCATAACTATGGAATGAAAGCTGCATTCTGTGTGTGAAATATGTATATATTATATGTATATGTATATATATCTATATATATATCTATCTATATATATATATATATATATCTATATATATATATATATATATATATATATATATATATAATAATTACAACATTCGAAGTCCAACACGTGGAAAATTCCAAGATGAACATATATACATATATATATATATATATATATATATATATATATATATACATATATATATATATATATATATATATATATATATATACATATATATATATATATATATATATATATATATATATATATATATATATATACATGTGATGTATTTAAGAATATGTGATTATTGCACACGTCTGATTTTTCCGTTGGTAAATATGACTTATTTTTGGCTTTTGATAAACCCATCCCTGCCAGATTTCCTCATCACCCCCTCCCTGGACTTGTTGCCCCTAGGAATAAAGAGGGATTTTATTATCGTTCGGATGCAAATTTCCCCGTTTGGCCAGAAAATTTGTTATTTTTTTTTAAGTCATGCTGATAATGTGACTTTTCAACCTCATTCTTATTCTCCTCATCCCCTTACATAATCTTCAGTCATTAATGATTTCTTGTCACTGTATAACTGTATCTTTTTCCATTACACATGAGGAGATAAAAAATATCAAGTGTTGGGTCTTTCAGGAGTAACTGACTTACTATCCCAACTAGTTCCCTTAGGCGGCAGGTGGGAGGGCTCAAGTAAACAAAAGGAGAAGTCACCATACACTGTACATGTTCTCTTCAAAGTGTAGTGAAAATCATTCTTGGGGTTAACAAAAACAAAAAGAACAAATTACAATGGTAAAAATTCATGATAATTTTTTTATACAACTGTTTTATCCATCGCCAACGTAATACTGTTGAAGTATGTGATGCGTACTTTTCTCGTCAGTGTTTGTACATTTCCAGTTGAAATTTAAAGTTATTAAATCTTCAGGCGAAACGTTTTCACATTTCTTGTTGAAACAACTTTCAAGATTGTACATTTTCCCAGCGAGACATTGGTACATTTCCTGGAGTTTGTACAAATTCCGGTTCCACATGGACCCGTGAATGAATTGGCCACGACACGTGGAGGGTCCGTCTGTATTCATTCATCGAAAAAAAAGAAATTACCCAGGGTGCTAACTGGGTGTAGTGGTCTCTCTATCCACCAACTTAAATAAAAAAAAGAAAGGAATACCAAAAACTGGCGAATGAAACCCACCCATCGTGCTTCGCCCCCGATACCAGGAAAAGGAGTCAACCAGGCACATTGTGTCATATCTCTGTGTTTTAAAAACGAAACAAAATAAATCAAATCATTTATAATAGCTTCCATTTTTTGTGATACTGAAATGACCCTACTATCAAACAAACAAGTAACATTGCACATTGCGTACCTGAAAATGGGGGAATCTGATGACTTCCTTCAGGAAAACACGGGCTGGGCACCCTTTTTTCTTTGATCCTTGGATTACTCGCCGTCTCTTCCGCGGTATGGGATGATCAGTCTGTATACATTTTTTTTCAATGTAAATGAAAAAAAAAATGCATTAAGTAACTGCACTATCACATGGCAAACAGCTTGCAGAGGGACGTGTATGAAAAAGGGGAAAGATATGACTACTCTGTTAGTGTTATATCATTTTTTGTTTTATTTGAGTAAAACGTGACGAATGATTCGAAAGAGGAGAAACATAAAGAACAAGACCGAAATTGATTAACTGAAATAAACTTCACTGAGATCAAAAAGTGTCATCAATAGATTCTGTGACTGACATCATACCTACAGTCTACTAAACTCCTTGTTTTGATAATCCTCCAGTATCTTGACGAGCAAGATGTGCATATCAATACTGACATATCTTAACCTCAAAGACTATGAGATTTTTAAATATATACGGAAATGAGGTTGGGGCTTCCCTGCCTCCCTGTTTCTCTACCCCCCCCCCCCCCCAAGATCCTAGATGTTGATTGTCCGATTGCAACCACATGAGGACACATGATAGCTCATTATGTTTTTAACCTTCATAAATGCATTGTCAATTTTATTTTACGACCTTTCATATCAAAATAATTCTTGAAAATAATTATGCGATTACGCCCGATTTCAACCACATTAGGACACATGATAGCTCATTATGTTTTAAACCTTCATAAATGAATTGTCAATTCTATGTTACTACCTTTCATATCCAAATTATTCTTAAAAATGCATAAATGCATGAGATTTGCATTTTGCAAGGGTTTTCGGTGTTTTTTTTTTCTTTTTAGTTATGTGTCCTTGTCTGAAGTCATCGGTTCAGAAGGTGGTGACTGTCAAGTTGTATTATTTTACGTTTGAATTATGATATTACAGCCATGTGAACTATTGATTAATGCATATGCATATTACATATGCAATGCACTTAGGCACATTATCTTTTCATTGTTGACTTTTAATTCCAGATCTCGTCATTGAATGATCAGAAAGAAACTGGAATTAAAGATAAGTTACATACTTACATGACTTACTTAAATTTAGCAAAATTGCGTAGGCTATATGTGCAAGAATTTTCATTTAAGGCATCATTCTCTTATGTAGTTCTATATATTTTAAAGTACGGTATTTCATTGTAATAAGTATTATAATCAGTTATTGTATTCACTAATGACATTGATTGAATAGAAGTCAATGAAAATAAAGTCTGAAAACAAACCCAATGTAGTATGTCACATTTATTTCTGTCCCCAGTGATTGTAGACATGAACACTTTTAAAACAATCCATTCACGTTGACATGCCCATGTGAAAACGTGACGTAACTCTGTAGCTCTATATGCATACAAACGTGAGAACGCAAATTTGGTATCGGGAGTGTATCAAAACTGTGAAAAAAGGTCAGAAAACGACAGCGGAAACTCATTAATCGATACGAAATAGGCAGTTTATGTCGGGGTAGTCTTTTGGAAGATTAAACGTGTATTTCAACGCTACCATGTTTACACAAGATTCTCCTCAGATTGACATATTGCATTAATGCTGTTAACAAAACAATGCTGCCATGCAAGCAGAGGCCAATGGCACTGATTCTATGTTATTATTTTGTATTTATTAATTATCATTTGTTTCTTTTTCTTTCTTTTATTGCCGAGCATTGTTGGTTTCTTGAAACCACGGGCAACACACAAGCGTGTCATTCGACAGACGGTTTTCTGGTCGTTATTTTACGGCAAAAATAGAAGAGACAAATAATTGATTGAAAGTACAATAAGCTCCGATTAATAATGTCTGGATTAGTCTAATAATGTCATGTAATGCGGGTCATAGGTCCCACATCTGCATACTATTAAGTCCGGTCAATTGGAATCAGGCACACTAATTTTTATAAGCCTTCAGACTAGAGCTGTTTATCAACAACTAAAACAGAAAGCTAGTAGTTATTTCGAACATTAGATTGTGACGTTATTGTTATAGATCATTATGTTTGAACCGGGTATGATGTAGAAGGTTCAAACATTGGTAACGGACGACGAGCATGAACATGAAAAAAAAACACACAAAAAAAAAAAAAAACACGGAGAACGTTTTATTTGATTGGCATGAATACAAAATGAATAATAATGTATCACATTAACTCAGTTTTTGGTTTCTGGGGTGGGGTGGCATCATTCTGCACCTCCCAAACCGTTACCTGCATCTCCTGCTCAGTCTCTTGTTTCTTTTTCTCCTGAGCATACTGGTGCTTGTTTCGGCCGTACATGCAGCTTAAAAAATATCTGCCGGTCGTCACAAATGGAACCCCATCGTATGGCACTAATCCGTTGGAGTCTTCCTTAAACCTTATCAGGTACGATGAGAACGCAGTTTCTGAAGCCGTATATGAAATCAAATGGAGAGAATTAAATTTCCAGTCTTCATCTGTATCATAATATTTATCCTTTATTCTAAACGTTAACCTTACAAGAAAATGCGGCCTTGTTTTTGAATAGTGATTGCTAGTAAAATGTCTAAAAAGACGAAAAGCGTGTTGATCGATTCATCACATAAACAGTTTGTTTGTTTTTTTGGTTTGTTTTTTGCATTAATGCTGTTAACAAAACAATGCTGCCATGCAAGCAGAGGTCAACGGCACTGATTCTATGTTATTATTTTTTATCTTTATTCCACTACGTAAATAATGACAACTATCCGATTTGAAGCAGAGAAACCTGATGAGCTTATTTGGGGCATTCAATTCAATTCAATTCAATTCGTTTATTCATCTCATTTTCGGATAAAACAATACAACAGTATCGGATTTTACAATACACAAAAGGATAATCAATCATTTACATATAACAGTGAAAATGAAAAAAGAGAACTTGAGAAAAGCCAAAAGGCCTTGTGAAGTAAGTTCCCTTACGATTATGCACAAAATAATTGATTTTTAAGGTACAAAGTGTAGACATGGACAGAAAACCAACAAATACAACAAAACATAACATAACAAAACATTCAATCTTATTGTCAGATGATAAATTTCATACTCAGTGCGATCAAGTCATAGAAGGTAAAAGAATAAATTTCAAATTTTAACTTTAAATTTTAACAATGGGATGATGGGTGAGGATGTGGGAAGAAATGGGCGAAAGTATAAAACAAGGAAAGATGTTTACAACCCAGGAATTAATACATTTATGTTTAATTCTTCTGCTTTGTTCCGTGTGCATGTATTTTTGATTTTTCATTTCAAGACACGATGAATTATAGGGTCCACTCAGTAGTGCATCAAAACAAGACAAAAGACAATTACCTACTTAAACATTCTCCTTTCGATGACACCTCATCACCCATTAAAAAAAAAAAAAAAACGACAACCCCCAACACACACACACACACACACACACACACACACACACACATCACGCATCACATCACACAATGCATCAAAAAGAAAACATGACACAGGATGATCTTATACTTAATCCCTCGAAAAGGAAAGAAGATGTCAATGAAATGATAAATAACAAACAAGAGGTAGGCCCATAGGGTGGTCATTTTATCAGTCAAAATGGAGTCGAAATTGTTTTTCTGGAAGATATCCATCAATCTACCCTATTGTACATCGTTGTACACTGTCTGATGTGCCCGCACATTGCTGCCATTGTAATGTCATAATCCTCGTGAATTTCAAATTTCAGCACGAACAGGAGAGCCTACACGGAGAAATAAGTAATGTTCATCATGGAGCCCAGTCTATTCCACTCTAAGGTAGGAGAAAATATGACACATACGAAGGCCTTCAGTTAACTAATTTCCAGACATCTTTTACAATAAGTCATTTTCTTTGGAACGTAGTTTCTTTCTTTTCTCTCTCTCTTTTTTTTTTGGGGGGGGGGCCAAATGTGAATGACTGATGATATTTCGTCACCGGCTGTATTCCTCTTGTTGAAATGCCTCCACATATTTTCAAAATGAACGACGCAAATGAGCAATTGACTGGGCCCCGTTTTATCAAAAGATAAAATCGATTTTAAATTTCCTTACCACACAGGCCGCCATAGACTTACAGTTGAAATCAACTATATAATCGATTTTGACTCTTCATAAAACAGGGCCCGGTCGGACTGCTCCGATAGTGAATTCGAATGACTGGATTTCGAATTGGAGTGCTGATTCAGTGCTGCGAGCATTGACTCCGTTATTGAATGCTCGGAATAGGAACGTAAATGACAAGGTTACGAAATTTACCAAGAAAACCTACATTCTGATTAACTGTTGTAACTTAATAAATATGATTCGGTTCTTATGGTTTGGGTTGAATTAACATCTAGAAGTGCACAAAGCTCTTTGTTGGCCTTTTCTCTACAAAGACATTGTGTGTATATACACAAAAGAATATCGAACAGAAGACGGGTGCAAGTTACGAGTTTGAAATCCACGAATGAAACAGCCCATGAGTCACACAGCCTACGAAATGTAGAATCCACCCGTCATATACAGGCACGATTTCGACAATAAGCAAACTATAGGCCATCGACATGCTCGAGACTTACTTTAGCCCCGTGTTATAATTTCGTACTCCTACGGGCAGTTTTCATCTGTCAGTATCGAACTCATATAAGCTTTAGTGCGCCTGGAGTTTTTTTAAGTAAAGAACTCTTTGGGAGTATGACTCGTGGATGTCGATCTCTCGGAATGACCCTCGTGAATATAGTACCCAGCTTGACCTGCACTTGTATTAAAATATGTATTGAATAACCCTAAATTCCTATTAGCTCAAAAATCAATTCGGCATAACGGGCCTGATATTTGGAATTCACTCCCTCTCCACATAAAACAGTGCACATCTCTTTATTCCTTTAAGGCAAATACAAAGAAATATTTCTTGGCACAATATCATACTGTACAGTAATCATTAAACATGTACCTCTTATACTCAACAACAAGGCAATATTTTGGTCCACCCCCTTTTCCTTTTCTTTTACTTTGCTGCTTGACCCGTCGCCCATATTATAACATATTCAATCATTTTCTTAGAAGTGCTGACCATCAACACTTTCGCGCTTCATCACCTGCACACGCACTCACAGGCACCTCTCCTGTTTACCAAGTAATTGTATAAAACTGGATTTACACGCATTTTAACATGGCCCATCCGTATTAGTGTTCAAGTACTACAATAAAAAATGGTAATTTAACTCTGGCTGTCCGTCTGTTCAAGCACGGCTTATAACGGCGGCCCTCTGCATCATATGTATATATTATATATTGTACTGTGAATCAAGTCATTATTGGCCATATAAACATTTTGTATGTTATTTAACGTTTCATTTGTCTTTATATACAAAATATGACTTACTATGTAATATGTCAATAATTTTCAGAATTGAATTTGTGTAATTGAACCTGCCTTTGTTATTTTTGTATTCTGAAAGAAAATATGAAATGCAGAAAATAAAATCTTTTCAAACAAACAAACAAAAGAAAAAAAAAAACGGGGGAAGTGTCCTACACCAGATACAATTATACATGTTTTAGTGTATGGTACGTACAGTTCCACTCATGTACGTGTGTGAGATACACACTGACATTATGAACAATAGAAATTTGAACTGTACTCGAAGAATGACATGATTGTATCGAGTGACCTGTATGTTTAAACCCTATATTTCAAGTAATAATTACCCGACTTTTCATCATTCACATTGCCTGCTGTCACTACAGCTTCAGCAGATGTGTTTTCCAGTTGGCGTAGTTGATGGTGTCCAAACCCTTTGGATTTTTGGTCTCCAACAAAAGAAGTGGTCTTGCTGACTTCAAACATTTCTAGAATGCAGTTAGCATCGTCCAGTGTTGATACCCATCCGACATCATGGTTCGTGTTGCTTTGCAGGTGGTGCCACGTTTTCATTTCCTGCCATGGCTGGGCCATGGTGGACTAGTACGTATACTAGTAGTACCTTTCACCGGGACAAGTTGACACTGTGTAAAAGATATAATTATAGTAGTTAAGTTTGTCATCATTAACTATAATTCAAGGCCATTGGAAAGACGTGACCAATGGTGAGTCATAAAGCACGCATACAAAATAGGAAATCATTATTATTATTATCGGGATTGTTTTCGCATTGCCCGTTATGGCTGGATATGGTGTACAATATATACATAGTTTGATAATATATTATATAATGATACTTGTAGTCCGCGTGTTGGCAACAGTATAGGAAAGATGACGAAGTAGAGTCCGATACATTTCGACAGTCCAACAGTGTTATTTATTCGCACCAAATTTTCGACGATACATTAAATTTTTTTTTGTCGAAAATTTGGTGCAAATATAGTTATATAAGTTATATATATACATATACATATATATATAAAGGGCGAGAAGATAAGAGCATTCCCGGCCGGAGGTAGCTATAAAAAAGTTCAACCATGGACCTACAGTAGGTCCATGGTTCAACGTTCATGTATAGAGTAAAAGTAATGAAGGAGCTATAGATAGACTGATTCTGTACACGGTCGGGACCCCTTCTCTCTTTCTTTCTTTCTCTCTCTCTCTCTCTCTGGTATGTTTATATCCGTGCATAATGGGCAATTATGCAGACTGAATGCACATGTATTAGCAGGCATACCAACCTTTTAATACCATTTGCTCACAAAGCTGAAACTGAAAACATGTGTCCCTTCCTGCAATGGACATATATAATTACAATAATAAAAATCTGTGTGTGTGTGTGGGGGGGGGGGGGGGGGGCTGTAATTGCACCATACCTTGAATGTTTATAACAAACAAGGAAAAATAAGAAGGACAAAATATGTTATACTACCAAAAGAAACAGATGCCGTCTGCATGACATGTATCCTAATCTTACATACAGGACCAGGCAACTGGGAGCAACTTTTTTTTTTTTTTTTTTCACAGGTGTGCTGAACCCCTGAGCCACCCGTTAGGTTGCCAGACTACATGCAGCAATATACCCTCGGGTGAGAAACTATAATCATAGCAACCTGCTGTGAGATGGCATGTAATGATCATACGTAGTAATTATTCAAGGGGGAGGGGGAGGGGGGGGGGGACAGAGGAGGGGACGGGTCATTCAAGTGGGGGGGGGGGGGGGGAGGGAGGCTGCCACATGAGGATACTTTTGCAATTTTAGAGAAATTCCACAATATTTTGCAAACTTTTAGTTGAAAAATTGCAATTTCTTGATTCAACACAGTAAAAAAACGTGAATATTCAGGGACAGTGTCAGTGCCAAGGCCGGCGGAATATTAATAGTGAGGGGGCCCACTACCAATATGAATGGGGGATAGGGACGTCAATCCGTTTAAAAAAAAAAAAAGGAGAAAGGGAGCATGGCCGTATGTGCAGGGCCCTTTTTTTCTAAGGGTGGGCAAGGGAGATTTTGCGTTTTTTAGAAGTGAAATCCAATGATCTAGTCCCCTTTTTGATGATAAGAAAGGAAGTCTTCAAGATAATGTGAATGGTTGATGTTGTAACTGTTACCTCTTTTCCATGCAGTTTGTGTGTTTTCACTATGTGGGCCTATATGGATACTATCACTAGATCAGTCTGTGAAGATTGACCAAAGGGGAGGGTGTATCAGCATCCCACACGAGGAAGATTTTGCAATTTTAGAAGTAAATTCCAGCAACGATCTGGTTCACACGATTTCGTGGAATATTTGGGAGATTGTAAATCAAAAAGTAAGGGGAGTGTTTCCCCCCCCCCCCCCCTTCAGTGTAGGGAACTTTTGAATCTTTTGATTTGAAATATGGTGCAAATCTTAGGTAGCGTATTTGGAATCTTTTAAGCAGGAAAGTATACTCTTAAGAAAAAGATTATTCAAGGAAAAATGAGGGTGGACAATGATAAAAGGAAGGGTGATGTGGAGGAGATATCCACCCCATGCACACACACACACACACACACACACACACACACACATACATACAAACGAAATCCAGCTGCGATGGATGCATAGCGTATATTTTGTCATATTTGAGGAAAAATCGATAAAAACACATCATTAAGAGAGAAGCAATAAATTTCGCATGCTGTTTGTCACCTCTTTCCCCTGCTATAACCTTAGCACCTTTCAGAACTAAAATCCAGCAATCTCGTGCACTTCCAGTTGCATATTTAGAAACTGTACAACATGAAAAATAATGAAAATGAATATTCTCGGGCAATAGAGGTGGACCGAAAAGAAGGGCATGAAGGGGGAGGATGTTGAAGGGGTATCGCCCTTCCGACTTGAGAAGAACAATTGCAAATATAGAACTGAAATTCGACAAGCTAGCGGAACTTTAGTTGACATATGTTTTGACCAACTGCTAATCAGTTACTGTTATCGCTAATTTGGTTTTTGCTTTATAGCGTGAGCCCTTCTATTCTTTCATATGTTCTTCTTTAAGGCATGATTTAACCATTTGATGATGAAACATAAACCCAGCATTAGTGCTACAAAATAGTTCTAAAATGTGCGTCTGTGATAGAAAAAAAAATCAAAAATTAAAAAGTATAATCTATGTTAAGTAGCCAAATGTGAACAATAGTTATGAAAATGTTTAAGAGTAAGCCGTCTACAGTTAGGGTTTAATGAGAAAAATAATGACATCTCCATAATAGTATTTATTGCAAAACTGATATGGTAGGATGTTTTGAGATAAAAATGACCTACACGTATGCATCAAAAGTGATTTCTTGAACACTTTCAAAATCACTGCTTACCAAAGGTAAACAGGACCTTATTGTGACATTAAATCCACCTTCCGATGTAACATTATATTCTTATACTCAGGCCTCACGACGGGGATGGCTGGTCAGTGAAATGCATGTGATGATTCCAGAAAAGACTAATAACAAGGTAATAAGGGCTACTTTCGTTTTTATTACCGTCATCAATAGTCTACACATCAGCAGGTCTATAGAATTATAGGACTACCGAGTATACTGTATATACCCTTTATACCTCTAGATACGTTTCCATCTCCATCAACTGACTGAGACCGATGATAAGCCCTTGGTTATAGGCCATATTAGATCATACACAAGAAAAGGATTGCAAAGAAAAATACGACAATCACAAAATTAGTCATATTAGTACAACATCACAGTATAGGTGTATCAGTATGGGACCGAAAGAATGTTGCAATATCAGACAAAGAACCTGTAAATTCACCAAGTAGAAAAAGATAATTTCTTCAACGTTTACACTAAAAAAAAAAGAAAAAAAAGATGCCATACATCCCAGATTAGATCGGAAAGAGTTGTTTCAGGGACAATTACCCCGATAATCTCATCAAAGGTCAAAGGGAACTCGCTATCATAGACTAACTATGCTTTTCAAGGGGCCGCCCTCAAACACAAATTACAGGTTATACGATGACGGTCTCCTACATTTTGTATGTATTCATTCCATTGACTTGAACATTTGATTTTCCGTTTGTTTTGCATATTTATAATTCACCTATACAATACGTATTTCACTGTTGGTATATGTCATAAATATCATTTTGTGTTGGATATAAAGTGAATAGTATTGGAAAATTGTTAGGTTGTATGTACCTTGTAAAAATGCAGAAATAAATCAAATCCAATCAAATCATAGCAGTGGGATCACCATAATCATTATAATAGTTACTAATAGTTGGGCACACTAAAAACAATCAAACACACATTAGGGTCAATACAGGGTTCTGGAACATTCATCATACTTTATAGGCCTACTAGTATTTGTTCACAATAACTCTACCATGCGTAGAATCTGCGTACTAAGTTAGAATCTCATATAGTGCCTATATACAGAAAAATATTCACCACTGACAACTTACAAGGACATAATCATCGCCGACGGAACGGGGGGGGGGGGGGGGGTTGGGGGTGTGCTCTGGGCCGGTCCCCCATTTTTTTCTTTTCTCTCTCTCTCTCTCTCTCTCTCCCTTTATTTATTTATTTTTTTTTAATCCCGTTCACAGGAATACATAGAGTGTCACCACTTTGTGTCCCCTTTTTTATATCCCGAGAGTAGCAGAATAGAAATGGACGAAAATGTAATGAAACCTTTCGAAGCCGGTACGAAATGCCGTGTAGACGTTTTTATTACTAATATTATTATAATTATCATTGTTATTATTATCATTATTAGAAGTAGTAGTAGTAGTAGTAGTAAGCTCAAGCAACCCGGAAGTGCCCCCCCCCCCCACTTTTTGCAGACGCGTGCCGCAGGCGGTGATGATCACGTATAGAAAATTTAGAATCTATACGTATTTTTGTTAAGGCGGGTACAGTACTTTAGGGGTCTTTAGCGGGACAGTCTTGTACGGGAATGGAAAACAGTCGGTTAGTCTACAAAAATATATGTAAAAAGTAAGATTGGTTCTAGTAGTCGGGAATCTTATAGTGTATCGCCTCATTTATGGTTTGAAATGTCGGAAAATTTGTGGCAATGTGTCTTTATTCATGACAAATATTTAAACGAAAGGTGTCCCTATGTAAATCAAGACTACACTCTTTTTTTTTTAAAAAACAACAATATCTGAAGGTTTCATAGTTTTACAGTGTTATACTATAGTAGAAAACGTACTCAAAGTGTAGTGTCTATACTGACTATAGGATAAACTCCTAACATTATCTGGCATATTGAAAACCAAGTTTTCAGTTTCCGATCATACTTATCTCGAGAAAGGTCTCAATCACTTAGCACTTGTGCCTATTACGTTACATCTAATTTCTAATTCTGTTAAAATGCACTTCTCCGACGGTTCTATCCCGCTTCGAATCTCCTAACGTTTAGGCCTATAACGTTACTAGTAACACAACAGCTACCGTTGTACTTTGCTAGGACGGGACGGGACTCGGCGAGTTGAGGTGGGGAGAGCTCCGGCGGGGACGGGGCAAGCGGGGTAGGCAAGCGATGCGCGTAGCGAGAGAGCGCTCCTTCGAGACCATGATTGACAGTCGAGAGCGCCTAAGCTCCGTGATTGACAGCCGAGAGCGCTTTACTGACACTCCATGATTGACAGCCGAGAGCGCCTGAAAACTCCATGATTGACAGCCAGTAAACTGTATCTTATAACAGCAAATGTGGGTTGTATTTTTAAGCAAAATTTGTAAAAATAAGCAGGTCACTCACGTACGTTTGGCCGGGCTGAATTCGCGTACTGGACGTTATGCACTCCCGCCCGTAGCATAGCATTAACACACATCTCCTTAATTGCCTACGGTGGTGTACGTGAAAGGCCATGCCTACGGTGTACGTGAAAGGCATATGGCACAGTCATCGCGCATCGTTCATTACGCGTGATCTGTGAGCCCATGCAAACCAGAAATGAATAATTCATAATGACGTCAAATGACGCGGGGTCGCAGCAGCGCCCATACAGTCCTTCCCCGCCCAGTGCCATGAAATGTCTGCTGCCCTCAACGAACCCGAATCGGTCAATAGAGTACTGATGAACATGGCGATCACGAACTGTGTGTAATTTGTCTGAAATAGGGTCGAGTTTTCCCTGAGACCGAGTTAGTCTGGAGCCTTCTGGAATAAAAGTCGGTCTACCGACTTTTATTATTTTTCTCAAAATACTCCGAAACGGCTCATCATTCCGGCAAACCGCGTCAACCAGGTAAGTTTCTTTGTAGACTCTTTCGATATATTGCAAGCAAATATGAAATGGTGCCAGACGGGTTCTCAGGCCCTTACCAGAACTTTTTTTTCACTTTAAGCGCATACCTTGACCTAAAATATGCGTACTATATAGCGTTCATATTCTCTTGCATTGTCACCTGCACACACGACGCACTGTCACTTGCACATACTTAAACTTCTATTTACCAGTAGTCGATGATGCTGCGTGCTTTTTCCTTTCTTTTTCTTTAAAGCACCAAGTCACTGTTCTTCTTTCCCGTTGTTGTTTTTTTTTTCTTTAGCAAAAAGTGTTTGGTATATAGCGTTAAGATTAAGATTTTTATGTGTAAGTTTATTAGTGTTGTAATATATTCGTATATCAAGATAGGGCCTCATCCGCGTCAAGCTCTGCTTATGATGACGGTATCCTATATTATGATTTCTTCTTTGCTCATGTATAAATGCGATCTGTGCCTTAACATCTTGCTTTGATTCATACGTTATTACAGACTGATGTTGTTAATAAATTGACATTATTATTTTTAGTATTAATTTGTATGTTATACTCTCCTTTTTGTGCATACTCTGTATCACTTTGTAATCATTTGTTATTGTATTTGCAAAAAGAAAATGCAAAAATAAACCAAACCAAACCATACCATACCATATCATAGCACAAATAGCAAATATTTCAAGAGATAGAGGTGACCACGGTGACAGAGCTTTAGGTCGACGGCATCGTATTGAGCTGAAGACTAGTTGGCGACCTAATCGAGACTCGAGTCTCCCTATAGACGCAGAGACGTCTCCACGACGTCTTCTGGAATCTAACCGTGTCTCCGGAGAGTCTCGGGGGATGTGAACTATTTTTTATTTTTTTTTTTTTTTTTTTTTTTTTTTTTTGTTATTCAGTCTCCAGCAGGTCTTGGGGACGTCTCCGCGACGTCTCCGTAGTTGCGGCCAAGTCACGGAGATCAATTTTGTCCAAGACATCTAACTCAGTGCCCTTGCGGAGACTCATTGGCGACGTACCGGAGACGTCGCGGAGACGTCTCTGCCTCTGCGACTGAGAAGACGTCTCACAGACGTCTCCACGACTTCCGGACCAATCATCTATATAAATTTGGCGACGTCTCTGGAAGTTGTCCTGGAGTCGCCTTCTTTTGTTCTTTCAAGTCGCACGAGTCGCGACAGTCGAGGTGACGACTCACCAAGTGAGATTGGCCCAGTGAACACCAATTATAAAGTCATCCATGAGATCTTACTCCGGGCACAGCTCATAACACGTTTGGCTATGTTGCCAATGCGGAAAAAAAAAAACCCCGAAATGTATTCGCCAATGGTATTCGTTTCTTTCTATAGCTTAAAAGTAGGCCTCGTTCATATCACCCTTCCATCAGGGAGGTGAGACGTCTCACCTCCCTGCTTCCATGAATGTGTGTTTCTTGCTTTGAGAGAGACTGCATTCTGACCTCTGTAAACAGGTCAACGAAACAGGGAGTGCGTCTATATTATATCGTTTCAAGGTTTTTTGTTTTGTTCTGTTTTGTTCTGCTTTTGTTGCTGTTGTTGTCTTTATGAGTTTGTTTCTGAGAGAGCGCGTGGATTCCAAGAAAGGAAGAAAAACTCGCATTATGATTATCGAAGCGAAAAATAGGATATGTGGGCAATAATCAGTGATCGGAAGAAACACTACGAATGGATGGGGTAACTCATGACCAGGAAAACCACGTTAAACATGAGGTGATTCTATTCCCTGCATATTACAATGAATAAAAGTAGGCCTACAGTTTATAACGATTAACTCACTTTCATGAAACTGAAGTTTGAAAAGACTTTTCGAATTGTGGCATGATAACAATTATCATAATCTGGTGATTATGTGGTTGAATTTGATCCAGCACATCATAAGACTTTGAAGAAAATAATCACAGTGTATAGCCAGTCTCATGCTTTGCTACTTGACATGTTTTTCCCTAATATCCAACAAAACAAGTCTTGAGAACTATGACATTTATGTTATACAATGACGTAAGTGATTTGCTACATAGACATTGATACAGATATAAACGTTATTGTGTTCATAATGATAATATATAATGTATAATCATGCTTGTGTGTGTCTGTGTTTAAAGTAATAGTGTGCAAGCAGGCATGTTACCAGCACACGTGACTACATTTCTCTGTGTTTTCACAGTACGTGTAGTAGAAACTTTCCTTTGGGATCGCTAACCTATTTTTTTCTTTTCATTTCATTTCTTTTTCATCTAGGCGTGACTGATCTTTTTCCTTCTGTAAATACAGTCACACATAGAAAACATATCAGGTGTGGTGCGGATGCACTCGCCATGAAAGTGGGCATACACGCCGGGAAACTTTTTATGTTATTGTGTCGAGCTTCTGGAGGGAGATTCCCGTAGTTTTCCTTTTCCCAAATACCAGAGCTCAAGGTCAATGCCATGTTAGTTTCCGTCCCTAACGAAATACACACACACGCACACAAAACGATCCTGCAGATCTTTTTTTTTTTATTTCTCTCAACCGTATCGGCGGTTTCCGCTGTGTGTTTGCCACAAAACAGCTAATGACCTCCGCAACGAAAGAAATATTGTTTGAAAATTTGGTTACTGTGGAAACATCAATATTCATATTTACTCTCAAATTTTTGTTTGCTTCCTTTCTCTTTTTAGATGAAACTCGAGAATGTGAAAATGCCTTTTAAATCCTTTTCACTTACGTTTAGATGAGTGTGTAAAAAATCGTATTTTGTGATTATATTTCATTTCGACGTTTCTGCAATACACAGGTGGAAATAACTTCGTGATTACACTGAATGGTAATGATAAGATGATAAAATATCGTGTGTGTGTATGTGTGTGTGTGTGTGTGTACCACAATCTCTATGGCATTTACTTAAAGAACAAGTTCACCTTCTTCGATAAGGATTGAGAGAATACAGCAATATTAGTAGAACACATCAGTGAAAGTTTGAGGAAAATTGTCTGATTTTCCTCAAACTTTCAATGATGTGTTCTACTAATATTGCTATAACATTCTCTCAATCCTTATGTTAATGAAAGTGAACTTGTCCTTTAATTGCACCTAATTGTTGCCGTATTTCCTGGACTTTCAGGAATCGCAACTACAGGCCTACACCTATGTGGCAGTCGTAGTGATGATATGCAACGACCAAGACAACGACTCCCACATAGCAAGATATCAAAGTTTTTATTCTATATATTTTTTCTTTTTTTTTTTGTTTTTTTTAGTAGGCAATGAATGATTCTATATGGGTGTAAAGAAACATAGACGGAACAAAATTTTCTCACTGCCTGAACAATAATTTGCAGACGAAAACAAAGATACAGTGTATTCTGAAGTCCCCGAAATGTATTGCTTTATTGGAGGGGGAGGTCTTATTTTTGGTTGATTAAAGGGGGGGGGGGTCTTATTTTTGATGACGAAATGTGGTATATTACCAATTAAATCACATCATTAGTATTACAAAGATAAAGCGACAAGAGGGCACTTTAAATTTTAATGTCAATTATGTGATCAGTGCGTCGCGTCGGTAGCTGCATATTATGGTTATTACCACTGATCACAAACCCATTAAAAAAAAGGTGTGGTAAATGTATCGGTTTCAGTTGTATGAAGGGATTCGAGACTCTCTTTTAACTCCGTCATTATTTGCACGTATTGTCACTGGCATTGAAGGGCGATGGGTCCAAAAGCGTTTATGAAGGTTGCGTCTGACCTAGAACCCAGTTACTGGTTACGGTCCGTGGGGTACATCCACAATCCATACAAAGGCTTACATACGTCATATCCCACTACAAAACTCCGTCAAAAAGCGGGGGATTTTTTTTTCCACGCCAAGAGTAGCAAAGAAACAGAGTCACTGTCGCCATGACTCGAAGAGGTAACGATTATGAAGAACTGTTCATAATATGGTGAAGCCTGAAGTCTGAGTTACATGCAGACATCTCCGCCGTGGGATCAACACCTTACACTGCCCGCTGGATGTACTTAGATTCAGTTCTCTTAAACCTTAACTGTTAATAGTAACGATATGAAGCTTGCATATTATTTTGTTCGATTCGTACTGATGCTGGTGATGGCTGGGGCTTTGTGCGAGGGACAGGCAGTCAACGGTAAGAGACGAAGACAATTCCGATTCACTGTTTCCTGGTTTAATTTCATTTTCGTTTCGATTTTTTTTAATTGAAATTACCTTTTTACAGCTCTGTTCATTTGCATTTATCGCTCAATTCATCAAAGTTTTGAGGCCCTTGTCGAAGTCAAGCTTATTGCTTATTGACAAAAATCTCCTCCACCTGTTGGCCTCTTTTTAACTTAATTTAAGTATATTAACAATATAACTTAATTTAAGCATATGTATTATTCGCATGATTATATATTTGTAATTAGAAGTCTTGTTTATATTTACATGACTTAGAATATGTTTGATATTGTCATATTTACTTTTCTTTTAAAACATATGAAGTGGAGAAATAAAACTTATACTGAAACTGAAAATGAAACTGAAAGTCAACTAACCGTGACATGAATTTGCATTTCACTTTATACACTACAGGCCTATATGATATCAGCGTATTCTATATAATCAAGCTCTCTAATTCAGATTCTGTACCATATTTCAAATGATAGAGATAACCAGCATGATAGGAAAGCGTCATCATAAAATCAGACACACGAAAATAAGAGCAATTTTGTGGTTTACCGCGTTTTCCACGATATTGACAATGGTTGCGATCACCCTTCTGTAAATGAGCAGTGGTAAATACCTCACAGCTGTCCCATTAGGTTTTGCGCAAATAGAATCATAGAAAAAAAAAGTGGAGCAATAGGCTATTATTTGGCTATATTAGAGCCGACTTGGGTGACCGGCTTGGATGCCTTCGCTTCTCACGCAACCATCGTACAGGGCCGCGTGATTGGAGGTAGGAGAGGAGCAAAACTCGGACTGTTGGAGGATATAATGTGCCAGGGAGCGGAGCGACCGAGCCCTCGGGGGAGGGGAGGTGTGGTTAGAGTGGGTATCCGTGGTGTACACTTTTGGAGAATATGTTGGATTTTTTTTTTCTATCAAACAGTAAAGAACTGAAATATTCACGGAAATATGAATAGCTACTTTATGTCTTGTTCCGCGAGTGCGTCGATCATCACTGTGTGATAGGTCTATGGAGGTTGGGAGGATGGGAAGAGTATGGCAGGCGGATACCCCCCCCCCCCCCCTACGATGGAGTTTTTGCGTTTTTAGAATTGAATGAAAATCAATCTGGACAGTGCACATTTGTCGTTGTTGTTGTTGTTGCTGTTGTTGTTTTTCTATCAGAAAGATCGTCAAAAACCGTTGACTCCTTTGACCGACCCCGAGGACTATAATCCTTCCTTAATCTTTTGTGTGCTATGTTCATTTTCTGTCCATGGGTATGCGTGTGTGCGTGTGTGTGTGTGTGTGTGTGTGTGTGAAATTTGTGGGCATCATTAGGGAGCTTTACAGGCGCGGTGGAGCACTCCAATTTGCATCTCATTATCGCCCCGTTCTATTTGAATTTCCAACGGGCATCCACGGCTGCCCGAAACTGTGTGCATGAAAAAGTCAAATCTTTACCTTCTCCTTGTGCCGCTATGCGTGCCGCTAGTAAACTCAAACTTCCCACACTATCTAAGTTTTTAAAAACCTTCCTTTTGATGAAAAAATTATGAAATTTGCTGCACTAGAACTTGAGATATTAAAGCGTTTTGAAAATCACCTCTCGCAAAACATGCTCTCTGTTTTTTTCCGACTGGACTATGGCCGGGCTCCAATGTGTCCGAAATTGGCAACATAAGTTTATCAGGCCTCAATCCAGTTATGGTGAAAGCTTACGCTTGGTTCCACCTGTACTTTCTGAGAAATCAACTTGTTTCTAAAGGGTTTGGAATAGAAAATTGTAGTCAGCGAAACAATTGAAAATGACGTCATTTCTTTTCCCGTAATATTGGGCATGCGTGGTATACACACTGATCTCCCCTCTAGGGGGGAGATCAGTGGTGGTACAGTACGTGAGATTCAGGATTTCGTGCTCATTGTTGGTTTGCATGTGACGCAGTCAATTTTGCTGAGTGTCGCACGGCGGTGACTGCTCAGAGCGGGTTAACCCGCTAGCTGTGACTGCTGAGCTGCTGCCGCGCACGTTGCATGCAGCAAAGCGTTGTGTGTGCTGTGACATGCAACGCTACAGTCACGCGATTATACATACATGGGACCGACCTGTACGCTTTGCGTTCGTGTCATTTTTGATATCACCTTCTGTTTTTTGTTTTTTTTCCGACACAACCATGGCCGGGAATATTACGGTATCACATTTAAAACGCAAGCAGATAAATAAATTTTGGTGTACTTTGTTCGAATGGCGCTTTGGTTCCGCAATCACACTTCGTGAATTTTAGGATGATTTTCGAGGCATATTTTTGGTAATTTTGCTCGCCAGGTTTTCTCTAAAATTTCACATTTCATCATTGTCAAATCCTTTAATATGTTATATGTGCATATTCGGACATGTTTTCAAATTCAAACTAACGCCGAAAATCCGAAAATAGGTTTCCTTAAATTGTTATTAGCTTGAGAAGTTGTTTACTTTTTCTCAACTACGCGAGTACATGTTGTTTACTTTATGCAAATGAGGCTCGGCTGCCGATGGATTTCTGCGAGATAATTGGGGTGCTCCACCGCGCCTAGGCCTGTTTAGATTTTAGACGCGCGGACGTTCAAAGGAAAAAAACATGTTCTGAGCGTGCGCAGTAGCGCGCGTAAAGTCAATCTATTTTTAGCTTGCGTCGCCTGAGTTTTTCACTACGCGTAACTGGGCTATTTTCACGTCCGCACAGTTTGGGACGTAGAGAGCTTCTTCATGCACTGATCATAATGGGGGCGCGATTTTATTTTTTATACGTTGCGTCCCAGCGTAATCTAAAGCTACTTTTCCACACGACGCAGGGAGAGGAGAACGTCCAGCGCAAGCGTCGGCTCAAACGTCCGCGCGTCAAAATCTAAAGCTCCCTATTTACTCACTGGCACGGAAAGAGATCAAAAGCAGGATAGTCCCTTTCTGCCTCAATATAGAAACTGCTCTTCAAGATGACCCTGAGTGGTCACATACAATATCCAGTTTTTACAGGAAGAAACAAATTCGTAATCATGCTGTTCATACCCAGTAGGGAAAAAAATGATAAAAAAATCAAGAGTGGATAACGAAAGCGCGAGATATTCACAGGTGGAAAAACAACAAAATATATGCATATTTCTGATAAAATATGCCAATGGTATAAACAAAACAAAAGGTGGGGATAACAATTCAATGTGGGTTATTACATCATGTAATTACATCTACGACATATTATGTTTCTAACCTTTTAGGAGAGGATACTGGAAATTAATTCTAACAATGAAAGGTTTTGGCTGTAAAACGAAAATGCTAAGGAAAGCATGCACTGCAACCTTTGATCGTAACGTTTTGATTTCCTTCAACAATCATTAAGATACATGCAAATATTACTGTAAATTTATTTTAACTCCGTCCACCTACTTACATACCATAAAGAGAGTCATTTTGGTTAATGCGTGGCTGTGCTCTGAGATTGTGTTCTGAATTTGTGATATATTGATCTTTCCAGAGCTTCAAGTCATTTGTCACAGCTATCATATCTTATCTACGTATCTTCACTTGTGCCTGGTATACAAGAGGGACTGTATCTGACCATGGAAACTCGAAAAAGGAGCAGGAATCCGGCTGACAAACTTGTTACTAAGAACAGTAAACAACCCATCGGTCAGCATGCCAAAGCCCTCGGGAGTGAAGCCGGCGCAATTTCGGACACTTCCCCGAAAGATGTTGAGACCGTGTCAGCTGGCCACCCAAGCGATTCCTTCATCACAGAGCTGGAAGGCGCGAATGAGGACAATGGAATTAACCCAGTTACCTTACAGAGAAGAATTCAGGACGCTCTTTTATCTGAAGAGGTAATCTCCGCCATTGTACAGGCCGTGTCAAAAGCCATCGTAGAAAATGTCACCAACGACGTCTACAACGCCATCAACATGGACTTCCATTTGGACTCCGACAAACTTGTCGCCCTCGAAGCCAAAATAGAGGATCTGGAAAAGAAGCTCTCTTCATACCAGAGTGCCTTGGAAAAACACGAGCAGTACAGCAGGAGAAACTGCCTACGATTCCACGGTGTTGCAGAGAACGGCGAGGAACAAACTGACGATGTCATCATCAAGATCATTCGCGAGAAACTGGACGTCGACATCCAGCCGGCGGACTTGGATCGATCTCATCGTATCCCGCTTCGTGCGTACGACCGAGCGCAGAGGCAACGGCATCCTGCTTCGAAGCCCATCATCGTCAAGTTTGCTAGGTATAACGTGCGACAACAGGTGTACACGGCAAGACAGAAACTGAAGGCTCCAATGTGTACATCCACGAGGATCTCACACAAGAGAGGAGCAACCTGGTCTACATGGCGAGGAAGCATGAGAAGGTGATTAGAGTGCGGACTACCGATGGACGAATCTCGGTACTGACCAGGGATGACAAGAAGGTAAAAATCAGATCAATCAAAGATCTAGAAAAGCTCTAGAACCGGTATGACAGAAAATAGCATCTTATCACATGCATGATTTTTCCTATGGGCCGGACATTTCCATGCATTTCATGTAATAGATCTGTAAAGTATGATGAAAATGCTCTTATGTGTGTTAGATGTAACGAATGGATTCATTTGATGTGTTCGTCTGTTACTTACAACTTTTTTCAGTCAAATTCTGATTATATGTGTACTAAATGTTTAATGTTTGAACTTCCTTATAATGTTTCGGATGTAGATTTTGAACAGAATGTTCTAGTTGATAGTCATACAGAAATAGAAATAAGTGATCATGAACAGATTGTTAATGAGTTCAAAACAATTGGTGGAATAAGTATTGCACACTTGAATATTTGCTCTCTTCTGAAAAATATGGATGAAATTCGATTACTTCTGAGTAAAGCTAGTATTGATAATCATAATAACCTTTTGTGAAACTCGTCTGGATGAGTCAGTATCTGACCATGAAATATGTATTGATGGGTACAAGACAGTTCGTAATGACCGGAATCGAAATGGTGGGGGCGTTATTTTCTACGTGCGCAGTTAGATTACGTGGCCCTTGAAGAGTATCATAATCAAGGCTTAGAATTAGCGTGTATACAGGTAACTCTTAATAAACAAAAGCCTTTTATCCTAATGTCGTGGTATAGACCGCCAGATTCGTCTATCAATATATTTCATGGTCTTGAAAATATACTCCAGAGTGTTGAAGCTCGTTATTGTGATTATGTTCTGGTAGGAGATGTGAATTGTGATCTATTGAACAAGAAACCCTCGTATCATACTTCTCGTATGCAAAGTATAGCAGAAGAATACTCATTAACTCAATGTGTTTCCATGGCAACGAGAGTAACAAAGCACTCTAAAACACTCATTGATCATGTTTATACATCAAAGAGTGAAAATATTACACAATGCAAAGTCTTGCCTTTCAGCCTAAGTGACCATGAAATGGTTCTTTTCTCATGGCGTAAGTGTAAACCGAAATCAGGTGGTACCACTGTTATATTTCATCACGCAACATGAGAAAGCTTGATATTGAAAAATTTGTAAATGAATTAAATGACTCTTCAGTGGATGAAATATTACAAGAAACATCAACAGAGAAAGCATATCACATCTGGGTTCATAAACTAAGATCTCTGTTGGATAGGCATGCCCCAGTCAAAAAGAAAAGACTTCGACAAAAGAGGTCACCTTGGATGACTAGTGGTGTCATGGCTTTGATAAGAGAAAGAGATAAGGCAAAACAGGCCGCTAAACGCATGAATAATGATTATGAGTGGCAGAAATATAGAAGTCTACGTAATTTGGTAACAATCATCTGTGAGAAAAGCTAAAAGGAAATATGTTATTGATAATATTAGGGAAAATGTAGGAAACTCCACCCTCATGTGGAAAGTCTTAAGAGAGCTTATACCGAGCGCTAAATCCTCTATGAAAGTTCATAAAATTACATATGATGGAAACGAGTATACAGGGTACAAAGATGTTGCAAATGCACTGAACAACCACTTTTCTAATTTGGTTTTGCGAAACAGAGAAAATGTACATTTCAAAAATAATCCTATGCAATATGTACCGAAAGCATGTACAACTTTTGAATTCACTTCAGTGTCAGCTGATGAGGTAAAGAAGTGTATTGATAAAACGCCCCGAAATAAGGCTACTGGGCTTGACACCATACCAGCTTGTATCCTACGGGACACTGTGTCAGTTATCCTTAAATCTTTTACCCACATAGTAAATTTATCATTGAAAGATGGTGTTATCCCGAACGAGTGGAAGTGTGCTAAAATAACACCTCTATTCAAGGGTGGTGATACAACTGATCCCTCAAATTATAGGCCAATATCTGTTTTGCCTGTAGCTTCAAAGATTTTAGAAAAGTTGGTGTTTAAACAAGTGTATGCTTATCTTAAAGAAAATGATTTATTGACAAAAACACAATATGGCTTTCGCCCAAAATTTTCTTCAGAAATGGCATTACTAAACCTCACTGAAAATGTAAACAAAGTTATAGATGTTGGAAAAGTTGTTGTTGTGGTTACCCTCGATCTTTTAAAGGCTTTTGATATGGTATCCTTTGATATTTTGATTGAAAAATTACGATTTTTCGGATTTTGCAAGGATACTATACGCTGGTTTGTAAATTATTTCAGCCAAAGAAAACAACAAACTGTAATCAATGGTAATGTTTCAAAGGAGGGTGAGGTGCTCTGTGGGGTCCCTCAGGGAAGTATTTTGGGACCTTTGTTGTTCATCATGTATATGAATGATTTGCCTCTGGTAGTTAGAAATTGTCAAGTGTCGCTTTATGCGGATGATACCTGTATTTATTATGCATCCACTGATCCTATTGAACTTGAAAGAATTGTTAATGATGATTTGCGTGCTGTGCATGAATGGTTACTTCATAATAAGCTTATGTTGAATGTTAAAAAATGTAAATGTATGTTTATAGGTACTAAGCGTAATCGTAAAAAATTTGAAAATGTTAGTATAAGAATTGATGGTACTCAGTTAGAAAAGGTAGAAAGTTGTAAATATCTTGGTGTTGTCATTGACACAGAATTTTCTTGGAAACCACAGGTTGACAGCGTAAAAAGTAAAGTGTTACGTAATTTGTACGCTTTAAGAAGGGCAAGACCATACATTGACCAAGACACCGCATTAACCCTGTATAATACAATGATTCGTCCTCACTTTGAGTACTGTAACACCATCTGGATGAAACCAAATTCTGGTAATATAAAAAGACTGCAAATACTTCAGAACAGAGCCTTGCGAACTGTTCTGAAAGTGGATCATCGTCACAATAGACGAGATTTTTATGGAAGGCTGCCTGTTGACTGCCTCAGTGCCAAAGTGAAAAAAGATCTTGTTGTTTTTATTTACAAAGTTTTAAATAACCTCTTGCCTGATTTTCTGACTTATCAAGTGAACGTAAAAGTATCTAATTACAATCTGAGGAACTCGGCGTTTAAAGTATTGTTACCAAAACCAAAGACCAATTTCTGCAAAAGTAGTACTGTTTACATAGCAGCTCAATTATTCAATCAATTACCGGAAGCCACGAGAACATGTACAAGGTTAGCACAATTTCTGAAGGATATCGATTCTGTTTTCTTCCTTGATTTATGAGTTTTTTTCTATTTCTGAGTAATACTTTTTTTTTAATCACTTCCTTTCCGAGATTTTTTTTTTTTGTTCTTCTTACTGCATTCTACTGTCTGACTCTTTTGTTAAGAATGCTGTGTATATATGTATTTTTTTCCATCTTTTTGTTTGGTTATACCGATTATTTTCTATGTATTATTCTATACGTTGATTGTACCACATTATGTTTTTTGTACAGTGTATATCATACGGACTTGCTGAAAAACAGCCTAACGGCTGAGTGCAAGTATTTTTTTTACCCGTGTTTAAATAAAAACAAACAAACAAACAAAAACAAACCACTGGAAATTTTATAGCTGGAATGATATACCTGACATATAACGTGGTAAATTGGTAAATTGGCCCCATTACTTATGAAGTCTTATATTTTGATTCCTGTAATTTTTATAAGGAAATGTCAGGGGTCCCAAGCAGCTATTAGTTACAACCAGTTCCCCCTTTTGTTTGAAGACAAACCATGTCAGCGAATCAGAAGCTGGCCTACATGATAATCATCAGTACATAAAATCCTGTGATATTCTGCTTTAGAAAGTAATGGAATGGAAAGTTGCCCATCAAAATAAAAGTAGCTTTATCGTTTGCATTCTCCTAACAGATTTCGTTTACAGTTTCACTTATTCCATTAAAAATTTCTTCATTGAACTTAGCTGATATGAGTTTTGGTTTCCTTCAACAAAAGCTTCCCCACTATTATGATATCATTTCATTATCCTCGATAAGCATTGATTGGAGTAAAAGGAATTAGAAAGTATTGTGCAACTAGGTTCCCGTAGTGAATGGAAATGACAGTTCTTTGGAAAAGTACGTTGGCCTTTGCTCTTGGCATGCCTAGTGAAGTTAGGTTACAACTAAAATAATATCATGTCAAGTTTCATGGGAAGTCCAGTGACCCTTCATCCTGAGGAAGCTGCCTATAATCTACTTTAACTTAGTGCTTCTACGCCTCGTGAAAAATATCTGGGCAAAGTACCAAGAATTTTCACTGCTCATTTTTTCTTGAATTGCAGTAAGGAGAAGTGGAACGAACGGACTTATTACGGAGACACACAATCAAAACAATATGATATGGATTACAATGATAGTATATAGAGTAAATGATGTAATATCCATAGTATAATAGTACATCAATATCAATTGTGATGTTATAGTAATATTCATATAATGTTGGATGGCCTTGAGATTAATACAAGGAAATATTGGACGAGCTATGCACAAATATTTTGCTTAGCGATTTCCTTGTATTAATCGAAAATAGGACATCCAATATTATCATTATTATCCTACAGAGGATTTTAGCAAAGAAGATTTTCACTTACCCTTTCTGTCTCCGAGTGCTGTATGGTCTCCTACTGTACTTGATCTTGACATGGGGTATGGTACCGGTATGGTAGGTGTCCAACCCACCGACCGGGTCCATAACGACCGACCGCGCATTATAATGGCATTGCGCGTACAGAAAGAAAATGTACGCATGGGACTACGCGCAACGGTGTTCGATTCTTCACTGGGCTACGCTACCGAGTAAAATGTGGCGAAAACAACTAAGTATTCCCTCTAAATTACCGAAATTTAGCAAAATCGAATGAGGTTTATCGTGTAACTACATATAACTAGGCCTACCTTTGCTGACTCGTTGTTAGATGTAGAGTATCCTTCCGTAATAAATTTGACGATTTTGACCGCAAAATTGTCACCGCCGCTTGTACGATCGTGCACACACGTTACACATACACATGACATAAACATTTTGTCGCCCGCTACGACCGTACGAGTTGATGCCATATGCAGAAACGAGAAATGAATGTGAAAAAACAAACCGACTCATCTAATTTATTTCAATTACGATGAAAAGTTTCCTAATGAAAATCAAGTCAAATTCATCAAACAGTCCTTCAAAAGTAATATCGAAGGATTCAAAATATATTCAAATATTATTGGGGAAAAAAATCACGACTAGAAAAAAACAGCAGCTTGTCGAAAAAACGAGTTTAAGTACGCTTTATACGTATTGTCAATAGAGGGCGGGGTGGTCGGTCGATAAGAGCCCGGCAACTGAGTGCGGAAAAAATGACACCCCACGCGTTCGAAGCCGCCATCTAGAGCGCGTACCTCAGATCGCATTTTCAGTGCGCGCTTGTGAATCCGGGGTATTTTCTCCACACGTGAGTAAAATTTCAGGCAAATTGTGAGATTTTTCACGTTTCTATTGATAGAAAAACGTTAGGTGTCCGATATCATGAACACCCAACCATACACTCTTCAGTGCAAGTTAATCTACTTCATTCCCTGATAAAACAGTGATCTATGTATCCAGCCGTCATGTTACTGTTAGGCCGAGATCTAGCTAATTTAGACCAGAATTAGATGTTCTTGTATCCGAGATCTGAGACATAGTTCACGTCACATCTACCGTAGATCGTGAAAGATTTACTTCAGTAGTACTGTATGGCCTACTATACTGTACTTAGTAACACATTATGCATGTAAATGCAAGCGGCGGCGGCCGGCTACATAGTATCGCGCGTGGGCTATCTATAGCAGTAGCGCTGAGCTGATCAATCGTCGCCTGCACAAAAAAAAAAAAAAAAAAAAACTTGTTTTCATCAAACCTAAATTTAATTTCCTGGTATGAAAGTGATAATTTGAAAAATTGTATGCAAAACAATTTCAACTAATTGATATATGAAATTTGTTTGTATAAACACAGAATTTTAGAAGAAACGATATTTCAGTAAATTCGTGATTGACCAATCACAGACGTTTTTACTTCATATTTCAGGTCATCTCGTATTATCTCAGCCAATCACGGTGCAGTTTATAAAAACTTTGGGGAATCCCCCTCTTGCCGTCCAATATTTTAAATATTGGTCGCCTCGGCAAAAAATATTCTTCAAGTTCAACAAACTTTCTAAGTGGGTCGGAGGGGGAGGTGCGTCGACAAACTAACACTTGTATTTGGGCTCCAAAAATCCTCTGTATGGTATAGTAGTCAGTACAGTGGCATAGCAGCCAATAACAATATTGATGTTGAATTGAATGTTGTGTTTATTACTGGCGACGGAGTTGATAGTGTTGTGGCATTGTAGCCATATTGCTGTCATTTTCTTTTTCTTTTCTTTTCTTTTTTTTTGTGTAAAGAAATACGTCTAGCTGGAGGTTCCACGTCCAACAGCGGTCGGCTGGAGACATTCCAGAACGGCGAGTGGGGAACGGTGTGCGGGGCATCATGGGATACTGACAATTCCGTTGTCGTATGTCGCCAACTACAGTTCTCGGGCCTGGAATCGTATGAAAACATCGAACAAAGCGGAACGAATGCATACGGAACGGCACCGAATCCCGTCTACAAACAGGAACAGACGTCATGTATAGGAAGTACGTCAAAGAACGCGTAGAATTTATGTACGATTCTGATTTTCACAGTGTTTCCATCGATGAATGTGCTGTCTGGTATGCTGACGAGTCTCTCACATCTCCATGAATACAATGATCACCTTCCGACTGCTACTCGTACCAGGGAGGTGGTTCCCACCGCCGGGGTCATCCCACTAGACCGACACCCACGAGTCATACAGCCCACGAGTTCGACATTGAAAACAGGTCCATGAGTCATACAGCTCACGAGTCATACAGCCCATGAGTTCGACACTAGGCAAATAAAGCCCATGAGTTCGACACTAGGTAAAACAGCCCACGAGTTCGACAGGTACAACACGGGGCTTAATGTGTCGGTCTCGTGCGGGCCTTGTTAGCTTAGTGTCGAACTAATGGGCTGTATGACTCGTGAGCTGTATAACTCATGGGCTGTATGACTTGTGAGCTGTACGACTCGTGGGCTGTATGACTTGAGGGTGTCGGTCTCGTGAGTGACGTGCACCCCAACCGCCCTGCTCGTTACCATTCAAACTGATTATGGGTGTCTACGTCACGTGCTCGACAACCACAAGTCATACAGCCAACGAGTTATATAACCTATGAGTACTACGGCCCATGAGCCAGACACTACTTAAATTGAACACGGCCCATATGGGCTCGACATAGTAAAAGTAAAATAGGCCAACGAGCTATACGGTCCATCAACTCGACACTAAGCAAATAAGGCCCATATGAGCTCGACACAAGGGAAATGAGGCCCGCGAGACCAACATTACATTAAGGGCCTTAGTGTACCCGGTGTAGGTCTCTTGGGCCCGTTTTCACCCAGTGTCGAGCTCATGGGACTTATTTGCCTAGTGTCGAGCCTGTGGACCTTTTTGCCTATTGTCGATCCCATGAACTATATGACTCGTGGGATAGCTGCATATAACTCACAGACCCTTTTTCAATTGTCGACCTCTTGGCTTGTATACCTTGTGGGTGTAAGGCTTTTGATGAAGTGCTTTACATTTCAAAACAAAATTCGGTCCCTTCTAGCTTTTTGTTGATCGAAGAAAATAAGATTCTATAAAATTCCCATTGTCACCAAAACGCTAGATAAAAAAGAACTTTGGTATCCAGACTTGTTGATAAGTTTACAAGAGACATATCATAGGTAAACAAAGGATGCCTGTATTCTAAGGAATTTTACCTTGATGATGACAAATTTCAATCAGAACTACCCAATGATTATATGTTTATAAAACTGTTAACATTTTCTCATGCCTCTGTTTTTTTCCCCACTCTGACATTTTGATGACGAAGGTGAAAGTAACATCTATTCCTGTCCTACTCTGCCACTGAATTTGAGTGGGATAGTGGTATGTCAACATCACAACGATGTCGCAATAACGTGCACAGCAGCAGGTGAGAACAGGGAGGTGAGACTCACCTCCCTGGTGAGAATGAAAGCTTTGAACTACAATCAAATGCTCTTACGATTTTTTTTTTGTCACTTGTTTCATACAATAGTTACATTCTATATAGACAATAGATGTAGTATAAAAAGATAAAATACATAATAAGCTTATATGGATGAGTGTAAAAATAAAGAACATTCTAAGAAGTAGAAACTAGTCGAATATAGGCTATAAAATTGTAAAACATCTATTGTAAGAGTTTGCTACAACGTATAAATGTCGAAAAAAAATATTAAGCATACACGAGAAACAGAATTTTAACAAGGTAATGATGTCGCGTAATACACTGGAAAATTATGAAGTGTTCATGATTCAAAAGTTTAGGTAATAAAGCTTACTAATAAGCTGGTCAGACAATTTTGGTCCCCCTATCGAGACTTCACAGTGAATACACACATACACAAATAAAATAATAATGCCAGTGGTCAGGGTATACTTATAGGACAATATAACACAGGACACGGGAATTTTCTTTGAAATTATGCTTAAAAGAACTCAAAGAATTTAGTTGAATCGGAGCAGAGTCTAAATAATTCCAAAATGAGGGACATGTGAAAGTTTTTGTCTTCTAGAACCTATATAATGCAATGCACATGCACGCTGATTTGTGTTGATTTATGATACCCATGGCATCCCTTATGTGGCTAAAAAAAAAAAAAAAAAAAAAAATACATGCCATGTGTTTTCTAATAATTTTTCTACTATCTTTCTTCAAATTACAAGGATATGCCAAACAAACAAATAAAACAATTTTCAAACTAAGATTCTGTCGATAATATCATCTGTCTGTCCCTGTTAAAATACTAATATGATTAACAAAGGACATCAAGGTGTATTTTCTTTTCGACTACGTAACCTACATTTATGATTTTTATATCAAAACATATCATACCTTGACGACATTTTGACCAAAGATTTTTCCTTCCGATATGTATTCCCCTAAAATTTCTGCCGCTAATATTTTTACTCCTGACATATTTTTCTGACATTTTTAGCATTGATTTTTTTAGCTTGAGATTTTGCCATCACATTGTTTTTCCTGGTAGTTTTGCCCTGACATTATCCCCTATTTCACTGCTTACATTTTGCCTCTGACGTTTTCAATCCCCATTACAAATTTGATGAGTGATATTTTCCCCTAACATTTTTATCCCTGACAATTTTACCACCTACACCTTACATCTTTTTTTATTGTTTTAACCTATTTCGAGTGTAATGAATCTGAGTCTGAATGAGGCAGTTCTTGCATTTCTGAAGGTTTAAGATATATCCAAGATGGCCACCAAAGTTTGAAATTCCAAAATGCAGAGATTCAGTGTTCTTGATTCACGTCATTGATTCATAATTTGCGTGTACTTCGTACAGTATTCTAGATTATTTGGCAGCCAACTAAACATTACTTGTTCTCGGGCCGTTCTTTTTCAACGAGGCAAGATGCCTCGAGAAATGAAAACAGCACACAGAAAACTAAACATGTTGTTTTTCCCTCTGTCTGTCTGTCTGTCTGTCTGTCTCTCTCTCTCTCTCTCTCTCTCTCTCTCTATTGGACATACTTCAGAAGAAAAGCAGACATGTGAGTATCAAAACGAAAGTATTAGAAACTTAGTTAGATTGGTTTCCTCTCCCTCTTCTATGCATGCAAGATAAAGTATCCAAAAAATTTCAAACAAATATTATCATGCAAATCTAATAAATTATAGGCGTTGGAATCATTGTTCAAAGTGAATGTGTCAGTGGAAGTCTTAGCCATGTAATCAGTTTCATATAGCATTGTAAATGAATACGATTAATCTCATTAAAAAGAAAGAAACATTGTATCGCACACGTCTACACACACACATACATTCATACACATCAAGTTCAAAGACAGGAAGGCAAAACTCGGTATATATTTATATGTAATAATATCTAATAATATGTCACTAATACTCTAGTGCTTGCTGCAATGAAAATATAACATTGTGTCTCGATTTCTTTGGACTTTATGCAGGTTCTTGCATTGTCATATGCAGGTACACAGATTGTTTATAGCATAATTATAATGATATATCCATAAGTTTGTCTCAATTGGATATGTTTCTTGATAAGCTTTAGGCCTATTTGCTGGGGTTTTTAATCACAAAAACACACTATTTCTTGCTGTTGTTTATTATGACGTCATGAATAAGACGACATTAACACTGACGACGTATGTTATATCAATGTTGGTTTCAGTGATTCTGCCTTTCGCGCTGATGGGAAGTGGAGCTGGTCTCGTCGTGTTGGCAATGTTCTTGGCAGTGTGCTGGTAAGGCGTCTAGTATTCAGTACGCACAGATGCGTGCTTGTTGGTGTGTGAGGGTGTGTGAGTGTGCATTAGTGGTGCAATCTAGTTATAGGGGCAGTAATAATTATATTGCTGGATACTGGTATTATATGCAAATAGGCATTAAAAAAAACATTGACATATACATTTTGTAATAATTCTTTATTCGAATTTCGTTCAATTTCATATCGCAGAATTCACGTTCACGTTCACAAAAACAAAATATCATACAGACGAACTGCATTATACACAAACATTGTACAAAATAATGTCAATCTTACATTATACAAAGACAAAATGCAGTATACACAAACATTGTGCAAAATAGTGTCAATCTTACATTGTGACTCTTTTTTTAACCAAAGAAACGAAATCCATGTTTTCCTTTTCAAATATTATGCAAACACACTGTTATAGCGTCTGACCATTCGAGCATTGAGAATTTAGGGTTTCCACGCTGGGACGAACACTGAACAAGGGTTTTCTATAGCTCCGGGCTAGCATCCGGAGGTCTCGGATTCGAATCCCGATGGAACCCCCTTTTCTTTGCTCATTTTTCCACTAATGAATAATGTTCATTTCTGGTCAGTTTTTCTGTTTTCGTTTGTTACATAATCAAAAAATCTGCATCACTTCGGTGATCCCTCGCATTCATCCCCAAGTAATATCCTCCGGGTTTATGCCAGGTTCAAGTGTGTACGTGTGTGTCACAAACAAACACACTGCTAGAGCTTCTGACCATTCGAGCATTGTTTCTGGGACGAACACTGAAGTAGGGCTTCCTATAGCTCAGTCGGTAGAGCACCGGGCTAGCATCCGGAGGTCTCTGGTTCGAATCCCGATGGAATCCCATTTTCTTTGCTCATTTTTCCACTAACACATATATTCTCGCAAAATGCCCGCAAAACGGGGACATGATAGTTTGCTCAAGACAATTGGGCATTTTCCATTACTTGTTTCTAGAAAATATATATAGATATACATTTTCTTTTTTTTCTCTCTCTGAAAACCGTCCGATTAAAAAGTAAAAGTAAATTACATGCACACACGCTCACATATACTCACATGCACGCGCACACACTCGCGCGCTGGGGCAAACACACACAAACACACACACACACACACACAGACACACACACATTGACACAAACAAAAAAGCCGGGTTTTGTTTAATGCTCTTGATTGGCATGTCATTTCTTGTCAAAGTCATACATAAGGATCATTACACAAACCAGAAAAGCACTCGGAGACCTTAGACCTCCGTCAAGCATCACATTTCCAGCCACATTGTGACTTCCACTCTATGTCAAAGACCTACGTTTACTAGCATATTCATTGACTATTAACACATACCCTTAGCATTTGGAATCACATTCACTGTTACTTTAATAGCTATTCACAAAATCGACATTCGATAACTACGATTTTCTTCTTGATCTAGCTCCATCACTACCAAAGATACAAAAGGCAGCTCAGTTACACCAACATTGTGACTTTCATCCTATATTACATCAGCACAGATCATCAGAACAATTCAATGTATATAATGATCACCTGCAGCAACATTTTTAGGGGTCCTTTATATTTCCCTATTTCAGAATCTTCCGAATATAGAATTTAAAAGAAAAAGAACAATCCTGAATCCAGACGGTTGATCACTACCCGACTACTACGAAAGTGTTATCATCTGTTTGTTGTGTCATTATCAACTTTTCCTGAAAATTTCATCCAAATCCGTTCATAGCTTTCTGAGTTATTTTCAATCAGGGAGACAATCTTAATGATGATGATATGAAAGTGGCTGATGAGACTGGTAATGATGTGATCATAACAGCAATAGCGATGATGATAGTTTCATACACCCAGGGCATAGCTTCTCTGGTGTAGGCATAGTTAGTGTACACGTCCATGTGTTAAGTTATGCTTGAAAACTATAGTTCTCTAGAATAAAGTATTTATTCATTCCATATGTTTTGTCCTCTTTGCTATGTTGCACCAAAACAGCGCGGTGATGAGAAAATCAGCGGACACGCAAAGGTCTGAGGGTGGTCCGGATCCGGACGCTCCTCCACCGCCCGGTCAACTCGGTACAGTTACGGTTGCCCAGCATGGCAGTCAAGTGATGCTTGTGTCTCTCCCGTCCGCTCCCCCTACCCCGATTATGCCCAGACAAAATCCCGTCGGAATCACAGCAACCAGCTCAGGAGACGTTCGACCAATGAACGTCGTTGCGATGCCCCCTGAGCGCGGGCCTCGTGACCCTTATCAAAATGGCAGTCGTTTGCCTCCAATCCCAAGAGAACCGGCGGGAGAAACTAGTCAGCAAGACACCCGCCACCCATCGGAAGCTCATACAGCTTCACCCACCCCAGTGATCGCCGATCACACATCGAATGGGCAACTAGTCCACGACTACATGGCGACTGACCCGTTAGCAGGAAGGCCGCGCCTAGCCGAACCGACGACGCCACCTCCAGAGTACGCGTACGCTCAGCAAACCCCCTTACCATCCAACCCGCAGGTTCCTTCTGGTAACCATGGGAACCGGGGAATACCAAGGCCTCCTCCGGTGATACCAGCTCCAAGTGATGATGGGCGTGCTCTAACTAGAGGTGCTTACATAAATTCCAATGTAAAATTACCGTCGGCAGGGTCGAAGTAGCATCATCAGTTATTAATAAAACTCGATCCCAGCAGCTGATAGTACAGGCATTTTGTTAACCCTTAATTAGGAATGATAAAAGAATGTTCATTGAGGTCGGGCTTCAGGTTTCCTACTTTTTTTGCCAGATAGATAGACAACGAGCATATAATTCTAGGAGGAATTCAAAGTTCATTTGATGGAATTTGGTTTTGAAATGACTGAGATATCCCAAACGAAGCGATTCTGATAAAAGGTAAGACCAAACCTTTTATTAGGATCGTTTTGTTTTACTTTGCTTGTGGATCTATGATCATGTTGAGGAAAAAGAATAGATGATGAAAACACAAGTTGTGGAGAGAAAAAGATCTTTCTTATCTTAATATGGTTACGTCATCGTGATATTGTTTTGTTTTGTTTTTTCGTTTTCTTGATTATTGATATTAAGATACTTTAAAGGTATACGCGGTTATTATATTGTTAACCCGGTGCCGCACAAGATTATTACTGAGTTAAAAATGTCTGTGGAATGTCTTAAAGGGGCCAAATTAAAGCTTTGCCGCTGTGAATTTTGCTCGTGGGTTTAAATGAGGTGGAGACTAAAACACACGAGTGAACAACATCATTAACTTTTCTTGTCTTCAAGAGTCCAACTCCATTGCAACTCCTTATTCATTGCTTCTGAAAATGGTGGTAAGACTCTTTTTTGTTTTGTTTTTATTTTGAAAGAGTATTCGTTCTATATGTAAAGCTCGGGGAAATTTCATACACACACAGACACACACGTTTTCTTTTGTTTTCCTTTTCTTTGTTTTTTGAGACACGGAGAGAACGTATGCCATTTATTTATGTGCATGCTGATTCGTGCTTTTCCTTTCACATGAAAAACAAATCGTTCGTCAAATTGTTCGTCAAACCACTATGGTGCTAAATTCACCTTAACAGAAATGTTGTCATGTTCTGTTGTCAAGTTGTGTTAATATCTGTCCTTTTTAACAGGGAGTAATGTTAACTGCAACTACGATTACAACAGGTGTACAAGAAGTTGAATTCCATAGGACCTGCTATTGTATTTATTTTTTGATTTAGTCGTTTTACTTTGGTATATGAAGAGCTCATTTGCAAAAGGGGTTAGATCCATTTTTGATGAAAATTGAGTTATTAGCATCACTGCACAGAATTCCATTTGAGTCACTTACAGTGAAAATTTCAAATCCAGACAAACACTTGAATAGAAATTATAGCAAAATTAGATTTTCCGTACACTTGTGTACAAATTCTCACAAACAATCCAGTTTTTCTCTAAAGTAATAAAGTGGATTTAGCCCCTTTTGCAAATAAACTCCTCGTATATTATGGATCATTGTCAAATGAAAAGGCTGGGAAGATAAAAATAAAATTGTAATTTAGTGTTATCTCTGCAGGGCTGATCTGATATCGGAGTTCGTCTAACATGTCCAATGGAACACAACTATCATCTGTTTCTCTTGACACGCTTCTGTCGAAGATCGCTGTCTCTGTTGTGCATCTTTATTTGCTATTTTGTCTTCTGTTTGTTAGTCTTGTCCATTCCGTTTTGTCCCGTACAGCCTTTTCTTCATTAGTTGTTTTGTTGTCTAGTCTTGTTTCATGTTTGTTCGCGTCTGTTAGTCTTGTCCATCCCGTTTTGTCCCGTACAGCCTTTTCTCCAGCAGTTGTTTTGTTGTCTAGTCTTGTCCTATGTTGTTCACGTCTATATGAGTAAGTGTATTTATCTGTGAATCTAATTCTCAGTGGGCTTCCAGACTTCTTCCTCTTCTTTTTTCTTTTTTCCTTTGGATTTATGATGCTTCAATTAATCTTCCCATTGATGTTATTATTCCAGAGGGGCCCACATTCTACAAGCTCTGTCTTTTTAGTGGGTCTCTCCATTTTTCGCACTTTAAGCAAAGTTATACATGTACTTCATTTCGATCACTTCTGTTTCTTTTTTGCTACAATGTATAATTACTACAAGGTTCTCAATTGTTGTACATTATTTTTGATACATAATGTTCTGTTTACCTTATTCTCTGTTGTCAAAACAAGTGTAACTTATATGTTTTGTCGAAAAATGAAATAAACTTTGAATTGAAAAAAATTGAACAAAAATCAAGCAGATCATGACAAGATGTTCTGTGCTGCTGTCTACACAGAGTAAGACTTGCTTATTGAGTAGTGGTTGAAAGTTGGACATTGCTAGATTTGCCTGAAATCATATTTGCTGCACTTTGAAATAATTAGACCTACGGTTTGAGTAAAGATGATGTATACTTATTCATCATGTTTAGAGTAATCCATGTATTACAAGCTTAGCTTTTAAGTGGACCACTCTTTTTATCTACTTTATCATTATCTTTCAAAGCATGTCTAGGTATTCTTAATTGTACTACTTATATCATGTCTTATTTTATACAATACGATTCACTTATCATTTTGTGTTTCTTCTTTCCTTGATTGAAATAAATTCAACTATGTGTTTGTTTTATGCATGCTTTGTATTATATCATACTTTAACTGTTCCACTTCTTGCTTGATTGAAATAAAATAGACCGAACTGAGCTGACTCTGAACTGAATTAATTCGTGAGCGTTGACATCAAGCATTCAGTCAGGAAACTTTTCTCACATGGAGGGGAGAAGTGACAATATGAAGAAGAGATGGAGAAGGAAACAGAAGAAGAAGAAGAAGAAGAAGAAGAAGAAGAGGTGATGTAGAATGAAAAGATAATCAAAGATTGGCATTTGTCGATTGTAGAGCGTCAGCTTGCAGTCCTTATATCAGTGTATTTACGTCTGGAGACAGGCTGGCTTGGGGGAGGTGGAGGAGGAAGAGGAGGAGGAGGAGGTGATTGAGAAAGATGGTTAGAGGTTAATTGAAAAAAAAAAAAGTTGACCGAAGAATATAAGTGATATTTTCCGCATGAAGTCCCCCTACGTTCCCAAATTGCCTTTCTGTAATGGTCCTGCATTTGCCCAGAAACTCTCGTGAGAGTACAAATGCAAACAGTTCACTGTATATTGTTATATCAAAATTGCATTCCTTTTACTTATTTTATAGTGCATTCATATAACTTATGATTTTGTTTACAATCATTGTTAGGTAATATTTTACAGCATGTACCGGACTATTAATTTGTGAATATCTGTTTCCTTTACAGAATGTGGAAATTCACATCTTAGACTGTTTTGCCTAGAAATTACTTTTTGTATTACCACATCTTTGTTTTGATTCCAGTCCTGTCAGTCTTGTTTATCTTATGGGTTAAGATCTGTACAATTTAAATCTTTCAATATCATAGTTGGTAAAAAGTCACCATGATTACATAATCTACATGATCTATCTATGCTTCATTGGTAATTGTCACCCAAACCACAATATTTGAATTATTCGTTTTATAGCCATTTTCTGTCCCATTGTTTTCGGGCTGCTTACGCCCTGTAACTTCTGCAGAATATAGACTTTGGCCTGAACAGTAGAAGGTTTTAATCATATCGACTGAGCAACAATGAAATGCACGTCTATAACTTATAGGATTTTTGTCTGTCCACAGTTCTAATTGTACGTCAAACACACACACACACACACACACACACACACACACAGAACAACCTTGAAACGTTGTAAGATTGATACCGCTTTGAGTAAACTCATGCCTTTTTTCTCACTGCCTATAAACAATTATTGTGGATGAAAGCAAAGATGTAATTTTTCCTGACTTTTAAAGGCGTTGTTTACCATTGGGAGCAGTGATTTAAAAGATGTTGGGGTTTTCACATTTGATGCATAATATTAATATGTGTAAGTTAGTTTTATCACAAAATATCCTCCACATAAGAATGTCCCAGTAAAGCCTAAGATATTAGGACCAGGGAGGTGGAAGAAAGATCTTTCTTCCACCTCCCTGTTAGGACATATCACTATAAACCATCACACCGGAGACGGTTTATTCCAGAAACAATAGGGCCTATTACTATAACTATTGTTAATATTTTGTATATCTAACAATACGTAACATTGATTATACTGATTAACATTTTTACATTGGTTGCTTCTATCCCTAACTCACATTCTAGAATTACTTCGAAGCACTAAAGCTGGGTTTTGTTTCATCTGGAAATGGTAAATAATGCCTTTAAGTAGCTTAAACTGATTAAAGGCAAGGTAGGTCTCATTTTGATCACCAAAAACGTGATGTGTGATCATCTCACGAATACCGTCTGTGATAGTCACGCTGCTGTATATAGATAGGCACAGCCTGGTTGTAATGACTGTTGAATTATATTAAACAGTGGCGGATCCAGAGGGGGACGCAACCGGCGCACGCCCCCCCCCCCTTTAATTTTCGTTAAAAACAAAGAAAATAAAAAGAAAAAAATGAAATGAAACCCGGAAGTGGCACTAGAAGTAATAGTCACGCCCCCCCCCCCCCCTTTACAGAATTCCTGGATCCGCCCCTGTTAAAGATACAGGGAGATCAGAAGACACTTTGATATTAACAACTGCGAGCGTGTAAGAAGATGAGTTTGTTATCGTAATAAAAGTGGGTTCAGTGTTTCTATTACAACACTGTACAAAAGGCAGAACTCCCGGAGGAAGAAGGAAAGGAAGGGGGAGGGGCATCAAGGATACTTGAGACTCTCTTAACCCTGTCGATGTTGTCGGGAGTTTGTTTTACAAAGATGTGATGACAAGAATATACTTTGATTATAAATTTAACAACATGTTTGAAAAGCAATAAAACCCCAGGCTTGTATGTAAGTAACCGCCTCTATGGTTATTACAGTAGCTATGCAATTTGTGGTAAATGTTTCGGTTTCAGCTGAACAATGCAGAACTCTAGAAGGAGAAGGGGGAGACGTCGACGAAATTCTGGAATCTCTTAACTCTGTCATTGTTATCGCTAAATCTTGTGCACACTGTGACAGTGAAATCTTTGAGTGGGTCGGTGCGAGAGGCATAGTGAACTTTGCGGGAGCGAAATCAACGGCTCGCGAAAGGGCGTTGCGTGTTGCTGTCTACGTCAGTATTATAATTATACTATGCTCCACCACAGAATTCTGAAGGGCGGTTACTAACGTCAATCAAGATAAAAGTTAATCACGCTAAACGTGACAAAGTAACGCTTGTCAGAGACTGTTGGTATACTGAACCTTATATGTGTGAGAGCTATAAATGCATGCATTTTCATCGTGGAATTTACAGTAATTGCTGAGGATGTATTTCAGTTCTTTGAGTATGCTTAATAACGATAATAATGAAGCTGGCACTTGTTCGATTGGTATTGACGATGGTACTGGCTGGAACTTTGTGCTAGGGACAAACAGTTGAAGGTAAGAGGCGATCAATCCAGATGAAATGTTTTCTGATTCAATTTCGTTTTTTCTTGATTGTTTAATAACTCTTATTACCATTATTCTGTTAGTTTGATTTTTTTAAAGTCTGCACTTAAGTCCACATATCCAGGAATTCATATACTTTATAAATTGTCCTTGACAATACAATTAGTGTATACGTAGCTTTTTAGTGTCAAGACACCATTGTTCGACTGCCTTGCAGTCGACTTGGATGCCTCCGCCTCTCACTTAATAATACTAGTATCTGCCAAACGTTCACATAAAAACTCATGAACAATTTGATGTAGTTCATTGACTTTGAACACTTTCCAAGGATTGACCTTTGACCCTTTCTACCAAACGAAATATTCATTTTGATCCATTACACCTGATAACATCAAATTACACTGGGCTTGTCCCATAGAATTTACGGAGAGAAAAGACATTTTGAGTTGGCATGTTAATTTGGAATTTCACTTTTGTCATTGTGACAAGTTATTGATTAATTCCGTTGCTTACTCATTTATTCATCTATTCATTCATTCATTCATTCATTCATCTATCTATTCATGTCTCGTTTGAAAAAAGAGGAAAGTCCCATTTACCATTTGGAGTAGTGATTAATAAAATCTTAGTGTTATCACATTATTTTGATGCATTTGTGTATTGGTCAGTTATATCACAAACCATCCTACCATACAAAAACTCCCCATAAAGCCTAAAATATTAGAAGATATTTTTCGTTAAACCGTAAGCTACTGTAGACGGTTTATTCTGGAAACAATTGCATCATAACTATTGTTCTCAATTCGTAAATATTTAACCATACTTCACGTTGATTATACTGACTAACATTTTTTACTTTGGTTGTTTCAATCCCTATAACTCACATTTTAAAAATATTTTGAAACACTAAAGCTGGGTTTTTGTCTCATCTGCAAATAGTAGATAATGCCTTTGATTTGAAAACAAACTCTTTAAGACCATGTGCGTAGATACCATAATGTTCTTATACAAGAAAACACATTCAGAAACAAACTGTCGAAAAAATAATCAGTAAGTAAGAAAAGATGGTGTAAAATACAAATGGATGACAAAAGCACTGCTTATTCAGTGGTAAAAAGAAACCAAATACGTTTTCATTTACAAATGGACTAAACAAACAAGCAATAGATATTCATTTGGGGTACATGCAGCTTGTGATTATGTTTTATCTCCGTTCCGAATTTCCTTTATTCCCGAAGAATTGTGTGCAGTAGGCTCATCCAACGGCTGAACATTTCCACCCCTGTCAAACTATCCCGAAGTCCGGCGTTTTCTTTCTTCATTTTTTCCTTATCTAACACTCAGAAAGAATAATCTTTTCAGGTTTTTCGAGGATGAGTACAAGGGCGGCGTTCAACGTTTCAGATTCTCCCACCACGTATACTTATGAGTTGACACCTTCAAAACTGCAGCAGCCATGTAAGTACAAATGTTTGTATCACAATAGTATTGTAGATTCGCTGATGTAGAATGATTGGCCACCAACACCTCTTATGCATGAAAAAGTATCAAGAGCTCGGATGAGGAAAAAAAGGCAAAAATCGCCATAAAAATTAACTGAGATATAGTAATTTGGAGCCACTGCTCAAAGTTGATAAGTCAAAATTAGTGTTAGCTGTAAGATTTATAGTAAGGGAAATATGATTAATTTAAAAACACGAATATTTGAATATAACGTCGCAATTACTTAATAAAGGAAAAACGTAATAATCGCCATAAAAGTTAACTGAGATATAGTAATTTGAAGCCACTGCTCAAAGTTGATAAGTCAAAAATAGTGTTAGCTGTGAAAAATATAGGAAGGGAAATATGATTCATTTCATAAAAACACTAATATTTGAATATAACGTCGCAATTGATTAATAAAATAAAAAAGGCAATAATGGCCATAAAAATTAAGTGAGATATAGTAATTTGGAGCCACTGCTCAAAGTTGATAAGTCAAAAATAGTGTTAGCTGTTTAATATATAGTAAGGAAAATATTATTAATTTCATAAAAGCACTAATATTTGAATTTGACGTCGCAGTTAATCAAATTACATTTTATTCATCATCAAAACTCCAAGTGGAAAAAGAAACATCCCCAAAACAACACAAAGAACAAGTTAAAAAAAAAATGACATGATGAAATGTGTGTGTGTTTGTGCTTTAAACATGATTATGTTTCAAGAACTTCTCCACAGACACACAGCAGTGTCTTTATATACTTAATTTGCTTGCGGTCCTCGAGAGTAACGAAAGATCAATCAATTAGATATATGAATTTATGTATAGATGATAAAAGGACTCCAGCAGCTAAAATCACCGATTTGTTAGATTTTCAGAGTCAACCAATATTCTGGATAACAATGGTTGCAAGTCTGAAGACATCACGTTTGTTTTCATCTAAGTTTCATTCAAGGTCTTTGTATTTTCTTTCTCATAGAAAAATCAACATCAACATGCCTCAATATAATACATGTGATATATGATAGGTCTTTTTACTTTATTTCAATCTCATTCATTACTACATTCCAATTGTATGTAAAATAAACAAAACAAATGTACGAAACATACATTTCCTGCGAATTACACTTGAACATGCCACTTGAATGTTCAGATGAACAAAGGAAAAAATATTCAAATATACAAAATAGATCTCCTGTCAAGTAAATACTATAAAGGGTTTAGGGCAATTACCCCTGGGCAATTACCCCGGACCCTTCCCCTAGCCCTAATCCTAATCCTAATCCTGAACCTAATCCAAGCTCTTAACCCTAAACCTAACCCTAATCTTTACTCTATCCTTACCACTAACCAGTATTTAGCCAGGGGTGATTGCCCTCTTGGGGTTGTTGCACGGATACGACTATAAACGGTTACAGCTCGTTATTCCGAAGGTTCGTTATTCCGAAGGCTCTTTATTCATAAGATTCGTTATTCCGAAGGTTCGTTGTTCCGAATTTCATTTTCGGATTAACCGATCTTCGGAATAACGAACCTTTGGAATAACGCCACAAATTTTCGGATTAACGAACCCTTTTTCATTTTCGGATTAACGAACCTCTAGGTATAGGGAATTTGCGTGTTTCGGATTAACGACCCTTCGGAACAACGAACCTTCGGAATAGCGAACCTTCGGAATAACGAACAGCACCCCTATAAACGATACTGTAAAAAAAGTCTTAGCACCACATACCCCCCCCCCCAAAAAAAAGAAGAAAAAGACGGAAACACACACTTACACACACACGGAATCCAATGGCAAAGGCAAAGTCCGCGGTGATATAATCAAGTATGATATGATTATAATAATTTCTATAAAATATTTCTTGCATTGAAACCATTCATTATATAAACATTGGCATTACTAGGTTTTGCAGATCACAAAAGCACCACAGTCGAACCTGTCTATAGCGGCCACACAATGGAGAAGGAGAAAGTGGCTGTTGTAGACAGGTGGCCGCTAACATGGCTTTTTTTTTGAGGGGGGGGGTAGTGAGTCTAGTGGCCATTTGCAGCAGGTGGCCGCTATAGACAGGTGGTAGCTACAGACAAGTTTGACTGTTTGACTGTACCAGCTTTTCATATGTGAGTATGACACTGTGACGTCATGAATAAGGTGTCATCAATATTGATGTAAGTTATATCAATGATGGTTTTAACAGTGATTGGGCCGTTTGTGCTGATGGGGAGTGGAGCTGGACTCGTCGTGTTGGCAATGGTTCTGGCATCATGCCGGTAAGGCGTATTCCGTGTATATGTGCAGCGTTTGCGTATTATAGTATATGTAACATGATCCAATCACACCTAAATTATATCTATCCTAATGTCATAACAAAAATAAAATTAAATATAAACTCCTAAATTAAGCAAACCCTGAATATAAGTCAACAACTCTCAATGAAATATCCCAAGTCAAGGTAACCCTAAATGTACATATCCGGAGACAATCCTATAATGTAAAACATTTGAACCATTACATGAAATATAATGTAATGAAACCCTAAACGTAATATCTACCTTAAATGCGATACTTATTATCCCTTAATGTAATATTGACTCTAACTGTTATACTTTTAACACTAAATGTAATATCAACTCTTGATGTAATATCGACCATAAATGTAATACATTTTACGCCGAACATGATATCGACCCGAGATGCAATAAAACTTAACTCTAAATGTAATACATATCACCTCAAGGCTAAAATGTCTGTCTACAAAACAAGAATACGGCAGTGTTAGTATGGAACGTATTCAAATTGTCTTGAACGAGTCTTGGACATGATACAGTCCTGGTCTACTCGTTGGCACAAATTATATTATTTTCACACAAGGAAGTGAGACTTGACAGAAAGGAAAGTCTTTTGTTTTTTGTTTTTTTGAAAATATAATTAACGTGCGTCCAAAGCATGTGATACTATGACGGCTCCACTTTTACAACTACTTACACGGATGACGATAATATAATTGATATGAAAGTGGATGATGACATGGTGATGATCATAACAACAGCAAAGGCGATGATGGTTTTATACATTCAGGGCAGGTTTTATAGTGTGACCACAGTTTGAGTAGATGACCATGCGATTGTTATGATTGAAAACAAGGACCACCGCAATGTTAAATTATCTAGGATGAATACTAGTATACTTGAAGGCAAGGCCGTGTGTTCTCTATACTCTGTACGTTTTTGTCCTCGTTGCTATCTTGCATCATAACAGCGCAGCGATGAGAAAATCACCGGACACGCACAGGTCTGGGGGTGGTCCGGATCCGTTCGTGACGTACAACAACGCTCCTTCACAGTCCTGTCAACACGGTACAGGTATGGTTACCCAAAATGGCGGGCAAGTGATGCTTGTGCCGCAGGTAGTCAGTCTCCCTTCCGGTCCATCTCGCCCGCAGCTGATCGCCAGACAGAATCCCGTCGGCATCACGCAAACCAGCTCAGGAGACGTCCAAGAAATTAACGTCGTTGCGATGCCCGCTGGGCACGGGCCTGGTGACCCTCATCAATATGAACGTTGTTTGCCGCCAGTCCCAAGGGAAACGATGGGAGACACTAGTCAGGAAGTCATCCGCCGTCCATCAGAAGCTCATACGTCTTTCTGCCAGAGACAAGATGCAGGGAACCGAGACAATAATCGAACACGTGGTGTCATATCAGCTGAGCGTACCACTAGCTGTCATTATCCTTCGATTCCCGAAGAATCATCTCAAGACCCTTCCTACTACACCATTGCTGATGAGGACGACAGCGTCACACCAGGCAGCAACCTCACGGCCGAATCGCCTCAAGCTGGCCACGGTGTTCTCGACGACTCCTATTTGGTTCCCTCTCTTGAATATCTGGAAATATTGCCGGAACCTTCAACCACCCTAATGACCGCCGATCTTACGTCTGGTAGGCAAGTAGGCCGCCGGTACTTGCCGCTTGACCAGGTAGCAAGGAGGCCGCAACTATCCGAACCGACGCCATATCCTGAGTACACATACGCTTACCAAACCCCCTTTACATCCAACCCACAGGCTCCTTCTGGTAACCATGGGAACCGAGGAATACCAAGGCCTCCTCCGGTGACACCCATTTCAAGTGATGAGGGGCGTGATTTAACTAGGGGTGCTTACATAAATTCCAACTTAAGATTGCCGTCGGCACGCTCAAAGTAGCATCACCTACGAATCGGCAAAATTAATTTTGACAATAATTAGTCGAACTTGATCCCAGTAGGTGATAATATCACAGGCATTCTTAAATTGGATCGTTGTAGGCCTACATTTTATACAAATAAAATGAATAATGTGAATTCAAGCGTCTCCAAAGAAACAAATCATTGAGAGATAAAGACCATGTCGAATTGTCTGTATAATATCAGCTATGATTGATAACCTAGATATGTGAGTTTCGAAACCGCCTTTGCTGAATAAAAATACCACATCACTGACGTCACTAATGGACAACGATTTAAAGAAAATATATATAGAGGGTTCAACACATCATTTTCGCTTCTTTAGCATAGTTAGAAAAATGACTTTTCTTTTTAAGAAAACAGGGGAATTATATTATCCTTTATATATACGATTAAGTTAGTATCGGGAGGCAGGAATGTTATTCTTCCATTTAATAAATGCAATTTTGTAGAATTTTTATTGTTTTCCTTTTATCGTTGTCCATGACGTCACAAACTTTGAAAGGTTTGTCTCTTTTTTTTCTAACTTAATTCATTAATTTTTTATTCTAATATTGCCGCATTTACTTAATACACTGATTTTTTTGGGTTTCACTCCCTTTAAGATTACTTTTAAGGTACTGAGTTAGGTGCGGTGGCTCAATCCTCGATATTTTTGAAAATACTGGCGGTTTGTTTTGTTTTCATTGTTTTATTGTCAAAGTGTGTGAATTCTATGTAAAGCTCAAAAAAGTAATCACGTCCCCCCCCCCCCCCACACACACACACACACGCATACACTTTTTAGAGACATGCTATTTGTTTCTTTTCCTTATACCGAAAAAGCAATGTAAAAACCATTCAATAACGGCAGCAGTGTCCCCTTTACAGAAATTCCTAAATCCTGTTGAGCTGTCAAGATGTACCTATTTTGTCATGTTAAAACAGGGAGCGACGTTGTTAAATTAAGAGGCCAATTTTATAATTTTGTATATATTTCCTACAGTCTCTTCCTGATATTATGAAATAATGTGGAATGGAAGATGGGAAGGAAGAATTAAAGTTGTAATTAGTGTTATAGTCACTCCGCA